>NW_028247161.1:0-67403 GCF_964263255.1 Lissotriton vulgaris
TAAGAACATTCCAATTCACTATGGGGCAGATTTATGAGGCCGTTGCGCCTCTTTGCGCCTCAATTGCGTCACTTTATTTGACGCAACTGCGGCGCAAACAATTCACCCTATTTATAACGTGACGCATCTCACGTTGTAAAGCACTGCGCCATAAGGAGGCGTTCCTGAGCAGGGGGGGGGGGCGTTCCTGCGCAGGAACGCCTCCTGAAAGTGGCTGAGTGAAATCTATGAGATTTCACTCAGTCACTTTCAGGGCAATGCTGCGTCAAAACCCTGCGCCTGCTTGAGGAAGGCGTAGGTCTTGACGCAGCATTGTGCACATGGTGTAACCCCGAGCCTTGCTGGAGCTGCGTCGCGCTTGCGACGCAACTCCAGCAATGCGCCACATTTCCGGCACAGATGCATCACGCATCTGTGCCGTTTTTGCACCATGGTGCGCCGCATTATAAATGCGGCGCACCATGGGTGACGGAGCTGTGGCGCACTGTGGCGCATGTTAACTGGCGCATCCCTGGGGATGCGCCAGTTAACATAAATCTGCCCTTATATATTTCTCGACCAGGCAGCCATCATCCTTCCGTGTTCCTGCTCACCCATGAGATAAGTTCAGAGGGGCAGATTTATGATAACTGGCGCATCCCCAGGAATGCGCCAGTTATTTTGCGCCGCTGCTCCGCCACCCATGGTGCGCCACATTTACAATGCGGCGCACCATGGGGCAAAAATGGCACCGATGCGTGACGCATCTGTGCCGTAAAGGTGGCGCATTGCTGGAGTTGCGTTGCAAGCGCGACGCAGCTCCAGCAAGGCTCGGGGGTGCCCCATCTTTACAATGCTTCGTCAAGACCTACGCCTGCTTCAAGCAGGCGCAGGGTTTTGACGCAGCATTGGCCTGAAAGTGACTGAGTGAAATCTTATAGATTTCATTCAGCCACTTTTGCGAGGTGCACCTGCCCCGGAACGCCCACCCTGCGCCGGAACGTCCACAAGTGGCGCAGGGCTTTACAACATGATGCATCTGCCTAGATGCATCACGTTGTAAATGGGTCGTAGGGATGCGCCACGTTCACGCCGCTGTTGCGTGATGCAAACGTGGCGCATTCCCAACATAAATTTGCCCCAGAGAGGTTCACATTTCAACCAGTGGGTCTATATGTGTGAAAATGTATTTTGTGTGATGAATATATTATTGAAAAAGTGTAAAGCTTAGATTGTTAGTTGAAGAACTTCAGCATTTCATGTTGAAGGTTTTTTAAATAAGGTGATTGTTTGAATTTGTGTTTTAGGTGTATGATTGGAAAACTACATTCCTGTTTACATTTTAAATAGGCAGAATGCTTTCTAAGTGAAGCTTTGTTGTATGGGGCCTGAGTTTGGGAAGTAGATTACTTATAAGGCGGACAGACTTTGGGACGTACTTTTTTACAACTAAATGCTGGTTTAGTTATGGGCAGTTTTTGAGGCATGTTCCGATGCCGGTTAGGGTGTATCTAATTAAAAACGTGGGGCAAGGAATTTCTTTTGGGCCGAGGTTTTGAATTGCGTTTAAGCCAGTGTGGCAAGAGCGGCTACTAACTTTTTGATTCATTTAGAATTTACGCCTACTATTTCAGTAGGAAGTGCACAGATAATAAGAGTGGCATCACGTGGAGAGGAGCGCCATATCTCTGGTTCTGGGCACCTCGTGTTGTGTAATGGATGCCTCCCCACGCGCTGGCTAATGGACACCTTTCCGCACGCTGTGTGTGCACTCTGCTGCTGGGGGAGTTCTGAAATTGACTCCTCTGCTGATGATGTGACGGATACATATCATATATTATATCTGAATAAAAGGGACCAACATGGATTCTTTCACTACTCAGGTGACCTCAAACTTCCTGCTTTTTGTAGCCAAAATGTACAAGGCTGCCAAGGATTCAATGGAGGATTCAGTGGCGGCTGACACAAAGAAAAAGTTGTGAGTTGGGGGATGGGGTCTGGGTGGGCAAGGGAGGAGAAGGGTGGGTAGGAGGGCGTTTAATAATAATTTTTCTTAAAGGAAAACGTACCCGCAGTTGCCAGTTGTGTTCTGCGTCGCTCCTAGGTCTTCCTGGGCCCAGTAGACACTGAGGGGCAGATTTATGGTAACTGGCGCATCCCGAGGGATGCGCCAGTTAACATGCGCCACAGTGCGCCACAGCTGCGCCACCCATGGTGCGCCGCATTTATGATGCGGCGCACCATGGGGCAAAAACGGCACAGATGCGTCACGCATCTGTGCCGTAAAAGTGACGCATTGCTGGAGTTGTGTCGCAAGCGCGACGCAGCTCCAGCAAAGCTCGGGGGTGCCCTATCTGACCAATGCTGCGTCAAGCCTTATACCTGCTTCAAGCAGGCGCAGGGTTTTGACGCAGCATTGGCCTAAAAGTGACTGAGTGAAATCTTATAGATTTCACTCAGCCACTGAGTGAAATCTTATAGATTTCACTCAGCCACTTTTGCGAGGCGCACCTGCCCCGGAACGCCCACCCTGCGCCGGAACGCCCACCAGCGGCGCAGGGCTTTACAACGTGACGCATCTGCCTAGATGCGTCACGTTGCAAATCGGTTGTAAGGATGCGCCACGTTTACGCCACAGTTGCGTGACGCAAACGTGGCGCATACACAACATAAATCTGCCCCTGAGACTTCATCGCAGACTCCCTGTGCAATTCCTGCGCTGCTCGCATACTATGAGAGCAACGCAGAGATTTGCACGAGTGGGCTAAAAATACACTGCTTTCTCCTGCCCGGCTGTTCTATGCAGCCATGTTGGAGAAACCTAAGTGAGTATGTGTGTTTGGCTAGCCAGAGACGACCGGCCAAACACACATGTGCACATAGAGGTGCGCATAGCACTCCTCCCCCCCTCCCAAGGCACCGGCCCGCCCCTCTCTACTGCAAACTGGCTCAGGCAGCAACAAAAAAATGAAACTATGAATATATGTTGTTTTAATTTTCAGATGCTGGGTCTGTGCCAGTGGGGAGTATTATATCCTTCGTGCTGGAGGCTTTCTTCCTTACCGGGATTCAGAATTGTGACTTTCAGATTACCGCATATTTCAACAGTAGTTTATCTTCAGTCAACCATCTTGCTAGGTATTCTTTTGACTAAAGTTAGGTGTGTAAGTTATATGGCGCTCGGATGGATTACACTACATTTATTAAGAACATTTAATTATCACGGTGCTCTTTGAAAAAGGGAGGATGTATCCTGCTTTCCCCAATAATCAGTTTTTAGACTGATACAATAACATTTTCACTAATTTTCAAGGCACACATCACAGTCTGATTGTAGAAATATGTTATTATCTTTGAAGAATCTAACTGACCTCAAAATTCCGTTCTTTGGTATGTTCCTTTTTATTAGTTCTTTAGCCTCAAGCTTGTGGCTGAAGGATTAATAAAAAAGACCATACTGATACAGAAGAACAGAATTTTGAGTTCACTTGGATTCTTCATAGATATACACATATTTCTACAATCAAACTGTGGCGTGTGCCTTGAAAATTAGTGAAAACAGCTTGCTAGGTAAATCTAGTCATATTAAACAATAGGAACATCCATCCCTTAACTAATCACGGAATCAGAAAAGGTGATTACTCTCACAAATGAATGAACTAATAATGGATCATCACATAATAAAGATGAATACTGATGCACATTAGATATTGTGACTTTAGAATAAGTACTTCCTTGATCATTCCTCTTCACTTTCTATACACAGCAAACAACATACTTCCTTATGCTACTCAATCTGATATCTCTTGGATCAGCCATGTAGAAGTGCTCATTAAATGGAAATGTTTGAAAGCAAGCACATTTCAGTATTTTTTTCTTCTATGTCATTTTGGTTCTTGCTAAATGAACAAAATGGCAAATAAAATCACTGGAGTACTTTTTAATACCTGTAAATTAAAAGGGCAAGTTCAGCCGTAGACATATATTTGTAGCCAAAATATCATTATTTGCACCTGTCTGAAATTCTCATAAGGCATTCAGGCAGCCACACATGGTTTACTGCTGTGGATTTCTCCAAAAGGAGTGTGTAGAAAAATTTGCAAAAGGGAATCCTGCAAAAGAAGCGGAAAGTGTGTTGAACAAAACTTGGTTATTCCTGTAAGTTAGAAAATGCCAAAAAACTAGCATCTTTGTTAAGATACATAAACTGAAACCCTGACCCTTTCCTACCCTGAAAATGATTATAGATCTTCCCAGCCACGGTCTGGACTGATTCCACTAAATGATGGCAAAAGTCGTCTTCAAATTTGGTAGGGTTTTAAGAGATGGGCTTTCTTCATGGGGGGAAAAAAAGAAGAAAATGTGTTTTCACACATTCTGTTGTGATTCCCACAATGCAGAGCTAAATGCAGCATACAATTCCATGGAGGAGGGAATAGGCGACCTTAAAAAACATAAACCTGTACACTAGTATGTCCGAAAAGATGTGATTCCATGACATTCCTGGTGTACTATTACAATAGTTTTGTGAATGGCAAAAAGTATAAGGTTACATTCAGCTAAAGTCATAAAACTCTGTTTGTAATTTTAGACTGTTGTGGATCAGTGGCAAAATTTTTAATGATAAGCGCAAATAACATTTCAGGGATGTTCTATGATGAGTATGACATAAACCGTCAGAGCAGTAGCTTAACAAGGAAACGGGATGACCAGCCTATTATGCTCCAAATTATAGGTATGATAATTTATTTTGCAGTATCAAAGAGCTCAGACCTATCAATACAATGAAATATTCACTGTGTAGAAATAGGAATGTGGGGCTTTACAAAAAAGGAACCTGATAAAAGAGGACTTGGATTATATGCCTTTGGCTAATTTGCAGGACTGTATTGGAATTGTATTGCAAATCAGGAACAGATCTGATGGCAGGCTAGACTACATTTATAAAGTATTTTTGAGAGCACAACCAACACAAAATAGTGTAACTTACTTGCTACACTGGACTGGAATCTAAGAATATTCCTTATAGTCAGCATAATTTGTCCAAACATACCAGGTTACCAATCTTAGTTCATTCTCCACAAGGAAGTAAAAGGTGAATGCAATGTTATGGCAATATTCGGCCAATATTATGCCTGTATCTTTATTGCCTCTTAACACAGGAGCACCTTAAAGCATTTCATTAGAACTAAGATTGCTTATAACATTCCAATCCACTATATATTCCTGGACCAGACAGCTATCAGTCTTCCTTGTTGCTGCTCACTAATCACTGACATAACCTCGACAGACCGAATATTGAGTAGAAAAAATATCGATGATTAATTATTGGCTACACAAATATAGAATACCTATACTTAAACAAGAAAATACATAATATCGATTCCACAATATCGATAGCAACACATATTGACTACAACATTATCGACCACCAATAATATCACATGTAAAAAATATTGACTGTCGAACCTTAACAAGAAACACAGACAAAATAAACAAAGAACTAAAACAACTCTTTTGTTTTTACTATATTTCCTACAGAGAGAAATAAAACAATGAAGACCTGCACAACATCTGCACTTCAAAGAATTTTTTTAAAAAGTAAGTATATTATTTAGAACATGACTGAAAACCCTAATAAATGCAAGAAAAGAGTAAACACTAGATAGCAGTGCAAAACAAATGAATCAAAACTAATTTTAAATTATGCTAACACATTTTACCCATCTCCACAGGCACTGAAGAAATACACAGAAAAGAACATTGAAAAGAAAATAAAGACCTCAATTCAACAAAGAAATAACTGGTAAATAATGAATGTGCAAACAGTGTTTTTTTAATACAACATGCATAATTTAAATACTTTCCTAATATTGTAATGTTTAATGTCTCCTAGCACTAAAAACAAATCATGACTGAAGGAGCAAAATTTGTATCTTCTCAGAAAGGGAAATTACTTCTTTGTTACATGGGATATGTTTATACTCAAGAGAAACAGAAAGATATGAACGTTTTATGGAAGTGCACTAAAACTAAATACTATTCTTCAAAACGTTATGGTAGAGCTATAACTGAGGAAACTACTGTGACTACTGTGACTTATACCAAGGAACATAACCACCCACACAATGTAACAGAAATCGAGATTAGAGAAATGCTCGATTCCCTTAAAGAAGCTAGTACTAGTACTGATCGAACAACAACTGCTATCCTAAAACAGCATTTAAGTGTTCTGACCCAACATGCCTCTAGCCAACTTCCATCTATAGATTCACTAAAAAGAACAATAGCTAGACAAAAAAGAGCTACATCAGCTACTCCTCCCACACCTACAACTTTTGAACAAGTTCAAATTCCCCCTGAACTCTGTGTAACTCACAGTAATGAGCCATTTATCCTATATGACAACAAATCTAAAAATAAAAGAGTAATAATATTTGCTACTGTAGACAACATGACTAAACTATACCAATGCAAAACTTGGATGATGGACGGTACTTTTGCTGTATGTCCTAAACCTTTTTCCAATTATATACTATCCATGGTCATTATCAAAATGCTAATATTCCATTCCTCTATGCCCTTATACCAAACAAACAGCAATCTACCTACCAAGAACTCCTAACCCAAGTCAAACAGCAAACTAATGACTAATTTCCAGAAAGAATTATCATTGATTTTGAAAAAGCAATGATAAACAGTATCCTGAAAACATACCCTCACACAGCAATACAAGGTTGCTATTATCATTTTAATCAATGTATATGGCGCCAGTTCCAAAAATCTACATTGAAGGGTCGATTCCGATTCGGGAAAAAAACTGTCCGTACGATTTGTATCCAGAGCCCTCTCCGTACGAATCGTATCCGTCCGTCCGAGTCGCGTAGTACGAACCGTGTTCTGTGAATCCGTCTGAATCTACGCGATCCATACGTATTGCAAGACTGAAACCGTAAACCGTAGGACTCGTACACGTGCCGTACGACTCGTACACATGCCGTACGACCTGACGAGTACGATCCGGACCGGGGTATGAGGATGCGATTTGTACGGTCCACGTCAGGTAAGGGCGAGTCGTACAGAAAAGCACATAAACACATACACAACGTATGGTCCATACACCCCAAGATCGCAGGGGTACGGTGCGTACATCCATCATACATGGGCTACGATGTGTTCACCCATCGTACATAGGGTACGGTGCATACACCCCATTAATAGCAGGGGTACGCACCGTACCCCTGCCATCATGGGGTGTACGCACCGTACCCCATGTACGATGGGTGTACGCACCGTAAATGGGGTACGGTGCGTACACCCATCGTACATGGGGTACTGTGCGTACACCCATCGTACAAGGGGTACGGTGCATACACCCATTGTACATGGGGTACGGTGCGCTCACCCATTGTACATAGGGTACGGTGCGTACACCCCATGATCGCAGGGGTACGCACCATACCCCTGCGATCATGGGCGGTACGTACAGTACCCAAGGGGGCCGTTCCGTACCTGTTTCGGCGTGAACTCTGCTTTTACAGCTGTTTTCAGCTCCTGTAGAAAAAGGGTCATACGGTGTATACCTGACACGTATTGTACTTGCTGGGTCGTAAAACCAGCCGCGAACCGTACAGATGTCGCGTACAGCGGGTTCCGAGGGAGAATCGTACGGAGATTAGAGTCGTACGGTCTCTGTAGGACTCGTACGGAGTACGGCTCCTGGTACGAATTGTACTTTGTCGTACGTACTGGGGACGTTGCAGGGTACGATTTGTATGGGAAAAACACTCCGACCGGCTATTCGGAGCGTTTTTTCCCGAATCGGAATAGCCCCCTAAGTGTCCAATACGCCACAGACAGCACCTTTGCTTACCAAATAAAAAAACTAATTTCCCTGGCCTATGTCCTGTGACAGAGGTTGCAGAACACTATAATATTCTCATAGACAGCCCCTATTATAAAAGAAACGAAGAAAGACTAAGCCCTATGCTTGACTAATTTGAAGATACATGGGCAGGAAGGCTACACCAATCCGGATATAGAAGACAACCAAAATATTAAATTTCCTGGTGGAATATCTACCTTAGCACCCTAAATAAAGAAGCCAAAGCAAACAATGCAGTTGAAGGTTGGCATAATGCCTTCCAAGCAACCACAGGCAGAGGGACACCTACCCTTCACAAATTACTACAATACCTACAAAAAGAGCAGAGTTACCAAGAGCTCAAAATGGAGCAATCAGTAACCCTGATTGGACCGAAATTAACTAAGCAAACAAAAAAAGTGTATGACACACTCCAAAGCCAAGTTACCCTCTATCCAACTACCAGAGGACTAGAATATCTCTTAATGATAGCTAAAACAATTCTCTAAAATATATCATAAAAACAATTACCATTTCTAAATATAACTGTTCCTTCTTTTTTTATATCTAACAATTTTTAAATAAATTATCAAATACATTTTAAATGCAGATATTAAATGTATTATGATAATTTATTTTCAAACTGTTACATATAAATTAGCAATATAACAAATAAAAACAACTTTCCCACCCACCAATATTTTTTAATATACTTACACTTCCTGTCGCTGCTTTCAAAGTAATCCAATGATGACAAATCCATACCAAAGTGTTAAAAATATCCAGACAATCCAAAGAAACACAAAAAAAAAGAAAAAAAAAAGCAAATCCATGTCGAGTCCTCTCCAAAGTAATCCACTCGATATACCCTTCAAAACCCGAAAATAGGTATTTAAAAAAAGATACGCTCCAGGAAAACCTAAAAAACAAAGTACGTGTGTAAAAACATGAGTATATAAATCTCGTCACACTACTTAAAAATAAAAACGTGCCTCCTCCAAAAGCGTAAATAGCTTTGACAATATGAAAAATAGAAAAAAACATACCCACCCACACAAATACACCTATACACATATCTAAACACAATTTACATGTAATAAATATTAAACATATTTCAACACCTCACGCACCTAGGCCTCAAACGCAGGAAAAACAATATATCGGACACTCTACCTAACACCTAAAACACAGCGTACGATAATATAATCTAACTAAAACTAAATACACCACACATACACTCAAAATAACTTTATTACCTATTAAAATAATTTAAAATCAAACTTACCCTCTTAGACTTCCGGAACCAAATGACACAATTAAGTTTGTGTTAAACAATATTTTTTACAATATGTTCATATTATTAATAAAGTGACATATCTATTTAAATATGATTTGGATTATTTACCTCTGTAAAAATTAATATTATTAATATTTTCAATATTAATTTTATTAATTACTAGGTTTACCTATTACCATTTTGTAAACAACAAAAATGTTACTATTTTAATTATTTATTTAAAATGTATCTATCAATGTTCTCAACTTTAAATGACAAAAAATAGTATGTACAACAAATATTTAAAATATTTTCGTCATGTATATTCTCAAACTATTTCTATTTTGTGTTTAAAATATAAAAAATCTTTTTTCAAATTTGTAAATTGTTACTTATGTTTGTGATCAAAAAATAGATTGTACACATATGTGAATAAACATAACAATTATTTGATTTCAATTTATCATTCTTTTCTCCAGCAAATATATACTTTCTATATGTATTTTGGAATAAAGACTATTTACTTATAAAATTATACTTCTTATAAATGATTTGTCCTCTACTTTCCATTTCTTTACAACTTTAAAAAACTATTTATATGTATCTCATTAACCATGTGTGTATGTACTTAATTAAATATTTATTTAAAATATAATATCAAAATTATTTTTATTATTTATTAACACATAAATGAATTAAATATTGTGATATATTTTTTAATGTATTAGTTTTCTAACAATATTTAAACTTACTACTGTAGGTATTATATTTATAAAATTACTATTCCCACTCCACCAAGTTTAAACTCAGGGAAAGTGCTAAACATTAAACCCATATAATTTACTATTCCTTCTCCAGCAATTATAAAGTCAGGGATGGTGCTGGACATTAAACCCAATTAATTTACTATTCCCACTCCACCAAGTATAAACTCAGTGTAGGTGCTGGACATTAAACCCATATAATTTACTATTACCACTCCACCGAGTATAAACTTAGGGAAGCTGCTGGACACAAAACTCATTTAAATTACTATCCCAACTCCACCAAGTATAAACTCAGAGAAGGTGCTGGAGAGTAAACTCATATGAATTACTATTCTAACTCCACTAAGTATGTATTCAGGGAAGGTGCTGGGCATTAAACTCACATACTTTAATATTACCATTCCATCAATCGTAAACTCATTGAAAATGCTGGACACCAAAACCATGTAAATTACTATTCCAACTCCACCAAGTATAAACTCCAGGATGGTGCTGGACATTAAACCCATTTAATTTATTATTACCACTTACCCAAGTATAAAGTTTAGGAAGGTGCGGGACAGTAAACCCATAAAAATTACTATTCTAACTTCCCTAAGTATGTATTCAGGGAAGGTGCTGGACATTAAACCCATATAATTTACTATTGCTACTCCACAAAGAATAAACTCAGAGAAGGTGCTGGACATTAAACCCATATAAATTACTATTCCAACTCCACCAAGTATAAACTCAGGGAAGGTGCTGGACAGTAAACCCATATGAATTACTATTCTAACTCCACTAAGTATGTATTCAGGAAAGGTGCTGGACTTTAAACCCATATAATTTACTGTTACCACTCCACCAAACATAAACTCAGGGAACATGCTGGACACAAAACCCATATAAATTACTATTCCAACTCCACCAAGTATAAGTATAAAGTCAGGGAAGGTGCTGGACATTAAACCCATATAATTTACTATTACCACTCCACCAAGTATAAACTCAGAGAAGGTGCTGGACATTAAACCCATATACATTACTATTCCAACTCCACCAAGTATAAACTCAGGGGAGGTGCTGGACAGTAAACCCATATAAATTACTATTCTAACTCCACTAAGTATGTATTCAGGGAACATGCTGGACACAAAACCCATATAAATTACTATTCCAACTCCACCAAGTATAAAGTCAGGGAAGGTGCTGGACATTAAACCCATATAATTTACTATTACCACTCCACCAAATATAAACTCAGGGAAGATGCTTGACACAAAAACCATATAAATGACTATTCCAACTCCACCAAGTATAAACTCCAGGATGGTGCTGGACATTAAACCCATTTAATTTATTATTACCACTTACCCTAGTATGAAGTGGAGGAAGGTGCGGGACAGTAAACCCATATAAATTACTATTCTAACTCCACTAATTATGTATTCAGGGAAGGTGCTGGACATTAAAGCCATATAATTAACTATTGCCACTCCACAAAGTAAAAACTCAGAGAAGGTGCTGGACATTAAACCCATATAAATTACTATTCCAACTCCACCAAGTATAAACTCAGGGAAGGTGCTGGACAGTAAACCCATATGTATTACTATTCTAACTCCACTAAGTATGTATTCAGAAAAGGTGCTGGACTTTAAACCCATATAAATTACTATTCCAACTCCACCAGGTATAAAGTCAGGGAAGGTGCTGGACCTTAAACCCATAAAATTTACTATTACCACTCCACCAAGTATAAACTCAGAGAAGGTGCTGGACATTAAACCCATATACATTACTATTCCAACTCCACCAAGTATAAACTCAGGGGAGGTGCTGGACAGTAAACCCATATAAATTACTATTCTAACTCCACTAAGTATGTATTCAGGGAACATGCTGGACACAAAACCCATATAAATTACTATTCCAACTCCACCAAGTATAAAGTCAGGGAAGGTGCTGGACATTAAACCCATATAATTTACTATTACCACTCCACCAAATATAAACTCAGGGAAGATGCTTGACACAAAAACCATATAAATGACTATTCCAACTCCACCAAGTATAAACTCCAGGAAGGTGCTGGACATTAAACCCATTTAATTTATTATTACCACTTACCCTAGTATGAAGTGGAGGAAGGTGCGGGACAGTAAACCCATATAAATTACTATTCTAACTCCACTAATTATGTATTCAGGGAAGGTGCTGGACATTAAAGCCATATAATTAACTATTGCCACTCCACAAAGTAAAAACTCAGAGAAGGTGCTGGACATTAAACCCATATAAATTACTATTCCAACTCCACCAAGTATAAACTCAGGGAAGGTGCTGGACAGTAAACCCATATGTATTACTATTCTAACTCCACTAAGTATGTATTCAGAAAAGGTGCTGGACTTTAAACCCATATAAATTACTATTCCAACTCCACCAGGTATAAAGTCAGGGAAGGTGCTGGACCTTAAACCCATAAAATTTACTATTACCACTCCACCAAGTATAAACTCAGAGCAGGTGCTGGACATTAAACCCATATAAATTACTATTCCAACTCCACCAAGTATAAACTCAGGGGAGGTGCTGGACAGTAAACCCATATAAATTACTATTCTAACTCCACTAAGTATGTATTCAGGGAAGTTGCTGGACTTTAAACCCATATAATTTACTATTACCACTCCACCAAATATAAACTCAGGGAAGATGCTGGACACAAAACCCATATAAATTACTATTCCAACTCCACCAAGTATAAACTCCAGGATTGTGCCGGACATTAAAACCATTTAATTTATTATTACCACTTACCCAAGTATAAAGTTAGGGAAGGTTCTGGACATTAAACCCATATAATTTACTATTACCACTCCACCAAGTATAAACTCAGAGAAGGTGCTGGACATTAAACCCATATAAATTACTATTCCAACTCCACCAAGTATAAACTCAGGGAAGGTGCTGGACAGTAAACCCATATGAATTACTATTCTAACTCCACTAAGTATGTATTCATGGAAGGCGCTGGACATTAAACCCATATAATTTACTATTACCACTCCACCAAACATAAACTCAGATAACATGCTAGACACAAAACCCATATAAATTACTATTCCAACTCCACCAAGTAAAAACTCAGGGAAGGTGCTGGACATTAAACCCATTTAACCCGTTCTATGCTCATGACGGAACCGCTCCGTCATGAGCCTCGGTTGAGCTGTGCTCATGTCGGAGCGGTTCCGTCATGGCCCGCTCGGCGCACCTGCGCTGCGCGAATTTCGCACCTGCGCTGAGCGTTCCATTGAGCGGGCGCGTTCGTAATGGAACCGCTCCGTCACGAGCACAGCTCAACCGCGGCTCGTGACAGAGCATGCGAGCGCCGCTCAATGGAACGCTCAGCGCAGGCGCGAAATTCGCGCCGCACAGGCACGCCGAGCGGGCCATGGCGGAACCGCTCCGTCATGAGCCTCGGTTGAGCTGCGCTCATGACGGAGCGGTTCCGTCATGGCCCGCTCGGCGCGCCTGCGCGGTGCGAATTTCGTGCCTGCGCTGAGCGTTCCATTGAGCGGGCGCGCTCGTGACGTCACGAGCACAGCTCAACCGCGGCTCGTGACGGAGCGGCTCCGTCACGAGCATGCGAGCGCCACTCGGCCGCCCCACCCCCTTAGCGCTGCAGCAGAATTCCTGCCGCAGCGAAGGGGTTAATTTACTATTACCACTTACCTAAGTATAAACTCAGGGAAGGTGCGGACAGTAAACCCATATGAATTACTATTCTAACTCCACTGAGTATGTACACAGGGAAGGTGCTGGACTTTAAACCCATATAATTTACTATTCCCACTCCACCAAATATAAACTCAAGGAAGATGCTTGAAACAAAACCCATGTAAATTACTATTCCAACTCCACCAATTATAAACTCCAGGATGGTGCTTAACATTAATCCCATATATTATACTACTCGCACTCAAATAAGTATATACTCTAGCAATATGCTTCATAATAAACCAATGTAATTAACATCAATAAAGTTTACATACCTCTCTAATATTATTTTAAATTTTATAGCAAACTTACTACACTTTTACACATTTTTTTTCTTTTATGATTTTTTTTCACTTTTCCTTCCTTGATAATAAATATTATTAAAAATCTATTTTAAATAATTTAACAATATTTATTTATTTTATTTAGTGTATTTTGGTATCGCGCACAGCTACCCCAACGGGGTGTCCCAGCGCTTCTGTGTGACTTCATACTGCATAGAAGGATGTTAAAGATAACAATCAACTGAACAGGTGGGTTTTTATGGCTCTCCGGAAGGGTTGTTCCTCCTTGATCAGCCGAATGGCATTGGGTAATTTATTCCAGAGAGCTGCCGTCAGTACGAGGAAGGATTTTCCACCGGAACGAGATTTCCTAAATCTAGGAACAGTGAGAAAGTTTTTTGAAGAGGAGCGTAGGGTCCTGGAGTTGTTATAAGGAATCAGGCATGTGGCAAGATAGGCGGAGCCCTTGCCTCGCAAGGGACGTTGAGCTAGGATCAGAGCTTTCAATTCTGCCCTTTTGTGGAACGGTAGCCAATGTAGTTCACGACGGTGAGGCGCTATATGCTCACATAGGGGGATACCGCTAACCAGTCGCACCGCAGCATTCTGAACTGTCTGGAGGCGATGACAGAGCCCTACAGACAAGCTGGTGTACAGGCCATTGGCATAGTCAAGGTGTGAGGTGACCAGTGCCTGTACCACGATCTTCCTGGTGTTACTGGAAAGAAAGCTAATGAACTTTTTTATCATTCGGATCTTAGCTAAGCATGCGGCTGAAACTGTGTGAACTTGATGGGAAAATGAAAGGTTAGAGTCCCATCTAACTCCTAGATTTTTCACAGAGGCATTGGGGAGAGGAGGAGCGCTTAGATCAAGAGGCCACCAGATATTAGGATCGAGAGGTGTAGGTTGGTGGAAAAAGAGGACCTTCGTTTTGCCTGCATTTAGCCTTAGGAAATTACTATCCATCCACTGGGCAATAGTTCGTAGGCAGTTTTTTAAGGGATCAAAAGTAGTAGGAGTGATGCTGTTATAAGAAAACAAAAGCTGGATATCATCAGCATAGGAAGTGACTTTAATACCTGTTTGGGCAATGATATCAAAAAGAGGGGAAACATATACATTAAATAAAAGCGGACTCAGCAAGGAGCCCTGAGGGACTCCCCACCGAAGCGGGCGGCTTTCTGAGGTGAAAGGGGGGGTAAACACCGCCTGGGTACGGTTGGACAGAAAAGATGATATTCATCCTAAGGCTGTACCCTGGATACCCTTTGAACGCAACCGTTCTAGGAGGAGGGGGTGGGAGACGGTGTCGAATGCTGCTGAAAGATCCAACAGCACCAACACCGCTCTTGATCCCTCGTCAAATCTCCATCTAACAGCATCAGACGTCTCAATGAGTGCCGACTCAGTGCTATAACCTGGCCTGAAGCCGTGCTGAGAGTCATGAAATGCACCGGATGTTTCGAGAAAGCTCGCTAGTTGTTGTTGAGCGAGACTTTCAAGGACTTTAGCAGGAGCCGGTAGCAGCGAGATAGGTCTGTAATTAGCGGGCTCACTAGGATCAGCATTGGGCTTCTTGATTATAGGAACCAGTCGTGCCTGTTTCCAGGTGTCAGGGAAAAGTCCCAATTTAAGTGAATCATTCCAGATCTTGTTCAGGAAAGGGTTGAGGACAAGGGCTAAGGATTTGTACTGCTTAGCGGGCCAGGGGTCAAGCGGGGAGCCGGATTTGATTTTAGAAAGTTCTGCCAGGGATTGTTCCAAGGTGATCTCTGCAAAGTCAGAGAACAAGGACTCTGGTCCCGCAGGAGAGAATAAAGAAAAACTTTCTGTAACCTGAGTATTGCTGGGAAAGGAGTCATAAATGGAAGCTATTTCATTTTCAAAAAAGATAGAGAGGTTGTCACAGAGAATCTGTGATACCAAGGGGGGACGTTTTAGGGCTAAAGGGTCTGTGAAAGATCGCACTGTTTCAAATATTTCCCTAGATGACCCTTGCGAACGATTGATTTTTTCTTCTAAAAATGTTCTTTTGTGTTCTATGATCTTTTTCCTATATTTTTTCAGAGCATTTTTATAAATGCTTTTACGTTCAGGGGAGAAGGTATTCTCCAACGTCTCTCAAGACGTTTACATTCCGATTTAAGTACTCGGAGATCGTTCGAGTACCATGGGGCCGTAGGAGCTGAGCGATACATTTTTATAGGCCTGACTGGGGCGATTTGGTCGATTACCGAGGTAATTCGATCATTAATGTTGATCAGCCGTGTGTCAAGATCTAGACTTGTGTCAGAAAAATCAAGCGATAAAAGATGAGGGGCAAGACTCTCAGAGGAAATCTTGCTCCAGTTTCTGCCTAGTTGTTTGGCCGGACGAATGTGTCTACATATAGGATGACAAGGGAATGTAAAAGGGACAAGCAAGTGATCTGACCATACTATTGGAACTGGTTCAGAGACCTCTACTCCTTTCAAGTTGGTACAAATAAGGTCAAGGGTGTGACCCGCTTTGTGGGTGGGGCCGCTGATAAGTTGATTCAGTCCGCCGTCTGCCAAAGTAGATAAAAAGTTGATAGCGGTAGTATCCTCAGGATTATCAACATGGAGATTAAAATCCCCGAGAAGAGAAAAAATGGCGTTAGGCAATGAGGCTTGTAGAATAAGATCTAAAAAACCAGGAAGGTGGACAACAAGGTGGAAAACAATGTTTTCTTCTTATTCACACATCTAATTAATAAATTAGAACACTGTTAATTTATATTTTTCACAAAATTATTAATAATATTTAATTTATAGAAATTAAAAGAAATATTTAAACAACAAATTCCAATTTTAAATTGCAAAATACATTTTAATATTTTTTCCTAAATTTCTATTTCTAAATATATTTTGAATTTATTTTTGTTAAATTTATCAAAAAATGAATTTCTAAATTATTTGTAATTTTTTTTAATATTAACAATTTCTAAAAACATTTTGTAATTTATTTACGATTTTACATTAAATATTTTAAAACACTTCCCACCATATTCCCCTGAAAACCCACAACCCACCCATAAAAGAACACATTTTTTCTAAAAATTTCAATTTAAACTAAATTATAAAAAATTTGAAAATGTTTATTATATTTTCTAATTTAAATTTTAATTATTTTAAAATACTTCCCACCCTATTCCCCTAAAAATCCACAACCCGTCCCTAAAATTTAACAATTTTCAAAAGAATTACTTTTAAATACATTTTACACAAATCTAAATATTACATTTTTTTTCTAAATTTAATTATATATATTTTAAAACACTTCCCACCCTATTTCCCTTAAAACCCACAACCCGCCCCTAAAAAATAAAAGAATTTGTAAAATTTTTAATTTAAATTGTTTTTTTACATACATTTACATTTTTAAAATTATTTCAAAATTAAAATATATATTTTTTAATACACTTCCCAACGTATTCCCCTAAAAACCCACAACCCACCCCTAAAAATTTACAAATTAGCAAATGTTTTATTTTTTATTAATTTTATTAATATAAAAAATTTAAATTATATGCATAATTATATTATATATTTTAAAACACTCCCCACCCTATTCCCCTACAAACCCACGACCCACTCCTAAATTTTATTATACTTTTTTTAAATTGTTTTTTTTATATTTAAAGTAAAAATATAGATACTTTTTTACATCAATAAACACATTTTAAATGTATTTTATACAAAAACATTAATATTTCTACATTATGAACAGCCTATATTTAACAAGTCGATATTCTAACACTCTATGTTTTGATATTCGATATTCTGACACTCTATATTTTGACATTCGATATTCTAACACTCTATATTTTGACTTTCAATATTTTTCACTAACACTAAGAAATTATATTTTAAACAACCGATATAAACTACTCGATATTTTTAACTTCGATATTTTTTTATAACCTCGATATTACTGTTATCTCGATATTCTGGAGTCGATATTATGTCCAGTCGAAATTAAAAACTCGATATTGAGACTGCATACCACTGCTCACCCATGAGATAAGTTCAGAGAGTATCACATTTTAAGCTGTGTATCTATATGTGTGAAAATGTCTTTTGTGTGATGAATATATTATTGAAAAAGTGTAAAGCTGAGATTGTTACTTGAAGATCTTCAGCGTTTCATATTGAAGGTTTTCTAAATAAGGTGATTGTTTGAAGTTGTGTTTTAGGTTGTATGATTTGAAAACTGCAACATTTCTGTTTACATTTTATATAAGCAGAGTGTTCTTAGTTTTGCAACCAATGCTATCTAAGTGTAGGTTGGTTGTAAGGGGCCTGAGTTTAGGATACTAGGATTACTTATAAGGCGAACTGTCTTTGGGATGGACTTTTTTACAACTAAATGCTGTTTTAGTTATGGGCCGTTTTTGAAGCGTGTTGCAATGCCGGTTGTAGCTAATTAAGTTTGTGGGGCAAAGAATTTCTTTTGGGCAGAGGTTTTTAATAGCATTTAAGCCAGTGTGGCAAGAGCATCTACAAACTTTTTGTCTAGTTTTGAATTTACACCTACGTATTCAGTGAGAAGTGCACAGATAATAAGAGTGGCACCACATGGAGAGGAGCGCCATACCTTTAGTTCTGGGCTCCTTGCATTGTGTAATGGACGCATGCCCGTACGATTGGTAATGGACACCTTTCCGCACAATGTGTGTACACTCTGCTGCTGAGGAGTTCTGAAATTGACTCCTCTGCTGATGATGTGACTGATAGATATCACATATTATATCTGAATAATAGGGACCAACATGGATTCTTTCAGTACTCAGGTGATCTCATACTTTCTGCTTTTTGTAGCCAAAATGTACAAGGCTGTCATATATTCAATGTAGTATTCGGTGGTGACTGCCACAATTAAAAAGAGGTGGGCGGGGGAGTGGGTTTGAGGGGGCAAGGCAGGAGGAGGCTGGGCGGAGGGAGTTTAATATTAATTTTTTAAAAGGAAAACTTAACTTCAGATATCAGCTGCCTGCTGTGTTGCTCCTAGGTCTTCCTGGTCCCAGCAGACACTGGGACTACATCACAGACTCGCTGTGCACTTTCGGCGCTGCTCTCATACTATGAGAGCAGGGCGGAGATTGGCATGAGTGGGGCTGATAATATGCTCCGCTCAGGGCAGGGAGTCTGTATGGTTTCTCCAGCCTGGCTGTTTTATGTAGCCTGATTGGAGAAACCTAATTGTGTATGTGTGTTTGGCAGGCTGGAGACGGCTGGCCAAACACACATGTCCACATAGAGATGCACATAGCACTCTTCCTTCACCCTCCCAAGGCCCAGTCCCGCCCCCCCACTACTGCAAACAAGCTCAGCCAGCAACTAAAAAATTAAACTATTTTTCATGTGCTGGCTCTGTGCCTGTGGGGTGATGCTCCTCCACCATTGCGGAGGAGCCGCCCCTGGGAGTATTATATCCTTCATGCTGGAGGTTTTGTTAATGTTAATGTTAATGTTAATATTTATTTGTTAAGCGCTCGTACGCCCTAGGGCTTCATGGCGCTATAGAAAGGAACTTAACACACAGGTGATAGCAGAGATGGAGCAACTAGCAGTAAGCCTGGGAGAATAACAATGTTTTGAGGGAGTGTCTAAAATTCAGAATGTTACCGCTCAATTTCAGTTGAAGAGGGAGAGAGTTCCAGAAGGTAGCTGCAAGGTGATCAAAGCAGCAACCGCCTAGACGCTTCCTCTTATAAGAGGGAACATTCAAGGGAAATTTATGAGCGGACCGGAGATTACGGGAGGGATCGTATCTACTAAACAGGTCTCTGATGAATTTAGGGCCAGAGTCTTGTAGGGACTTGAATAGAATGCAACCTGTTTTGAAAACAACTCGCTGCTCAACAGGCAGCCAATGCAACTGTTTCGATCCTGATGTAATAGACTGTCTTTTAGAGAGGTTCAGAATAAGTCTGGCAGCCTGGTTTTGAACCAGCTGTAGGCGTTTTAACTCTCCGATTTGAAGCCCAAGGTAGAGGCTATTTGAAAAATCAAGTCGCGACAGTACCAAAGCAATAACAATCTGGGTGAGAGCAGCAGAGGAAAAGAAGCAGGCAATTTGCTTAATTTTCTTCAATTGAAAAAAGCTAGATGACACCACTGCGCTTACTTGTCTTTTCAAGGACAGGTCTTCACTGATGAATACTCCCAGACTTTTGACTGAAGATGACTTAGAGGGTGGATCCCCCATGCTTGATGGCCAGAAGCATGGGTTCCAGCTTAATGCACTCTGCCCAGGCAAGACCAGTTCAGTCTTGCCTGGGTTAAGTTTCAGGTGATTGCAGCTCATCCAACTCTGGATATGAGACATGGTGTTTTGAAATTCCTGCACAGAGTCCTTGGTGTTCAGAGGGAAGATGACCTGCAAATCATCTGCATAATTGAAGATGGTGACTTTCGATTTTCTAAGAGAGTACAATAAGGGGCGTAGGTATAGATTGAAGAGCAAAGGTGACAATGATGAGCCCTGAGGTACACCACAGGTGGTAGATATGGTGGGGGCTGTAAAAGAGCCCAGTCTTACAGATTGGGTGCGGCCGGTGATGAATGAGCGGATCCAACTCAGTGCAGGGCCTCTAAGACCTGCCTGTTCGACACGGTTGACCAAGATGGTGTAGTCAACCGTGTCGAACGCGGCCGAAAGGTCCAGTAGCACCAGAGCCTGGTGGATCCCGTTATCCGCATTCCGCCTCAGGGTATTTTGTACCGCCAGAATGACTGCCTCAGTTGAGTGACATGGACGAAAACCAGCTTGATTTGGTGAGAGGTATTCCGTGTCTTCAACAAATCGGGACATATTGTCACAGACATGAGCCTCTAAAAGTTTGGCACAGTAGGGCAGCAGTGATATAGGCCTGTAGTTGAGCGGGTCTAGTGGGTTGGCTCCGACCTTTTTTATCAGGGGAATGAGTAGGGCTTTTTTAAGACTGTTGGGAACTTTACCCTGTGATAGAGATCCATTCAACATAGAGAGCATACCCTCGGGGATAGCAGTTCCTACTTCTCTCAGAATGTACGGAGGGCAGATGTCATCAGGTGAGCCTGATTTGACCCTATCAAAAAGCTTAGATAGAATAACGCCATCAATGAGGGGGAATGATTCCAGGGTTGAGGAGTTATAGTACATGTCAGGAAAAAGGGGGGAGGACAGGGTGGTGGAGATGCTTTGTTTTATAGTGCAAATTGTATCCAAAAAAAAGGAATTCAGAGAATTACAGAGATCCTGAGTGGGGGCCACAGGTTGAGAAGTTCTATCACTGCCACTAAGACTTTCGACGATATTAAATAATTCTTTAGACTTGTTACAGGAATTCAGGATCTTTTCCGAAAAGTAGTCGGTTTTATGTTTTTTGACAAGTTTCTGATAATCCTTGCGAGCCCTGCAGTAGTTGACTTTATCTACTGCTGAGTACGCTGTTCGCCACTTCCGCTCCTTTTGCCGAACTTCAAGTTTTAGAGCCTTCAGGTGAGGAGTAAACCACCTGTGGGCATCGTTAGGGCGGGAGCGGGGAATATCAGAGCAGGGGGCGTGCAAGTCAGCAGCCAGACGTAACCAGTCAGTGAAGGCTTCTTCAGACCAATCAACATCCTGATCTAATGGGGGAAGAGATGAGGTCAAAGTGTCAATGAAGGCTGGGATGTCAGAGTTCTTCCATGATCTAACTTTCCCGCCTTTCTGAAAAGGCTGCTTTTTACTTTTCGAAACCATGATAGTGAAATGAATCAAAAAATGGTCCGACCAAATGCAGGGGGTAATGGAACTAATAACCAAGGGGATGTTCTGTGACCAAATTTGATCGAGGCTATGCCCTTTTTCGTGGGTGGGTAAGTGAATTTGTTGAATTAAATTCAGGTCTAATAAAGTCTCTTTCAATGTGGCCGCCTGAGTGTCCAGCTCAGTAGAGTTGAACCAAAGATTGAGATCGCCCAACAACACGATTTTTTTATGATTGATTATTAAGGGGGCTAGTTGTTCTGCCAAATTAGCCGCAAATGTGGGCATGTTTTGAGGGGGGCGGTAGATGAGGATCATCAGTAATGATCCACTGTCAGTATCCATTTTATGTTCATTACCGGTATTCAGAATTGTGACCTTATGATCACTGCATATGTCAACAAGAGTATTACTTCACTCAACCATCTTGCTGGGTAAATGTAGTCATTTTAAACAATAGGAACATCCCTTTAATAATCACAGAATCAGAAAAGGTGATTACTATCATAAATGAATGAACTAATAATGAATCATCACATAATAAAGATGAATACTGATGCATATTAGATACTGTGACTTGAGAATAAGTACTTCCTTGAGCATTCCTCTCCACTTTCTATACACAGCACACAACATACTACCTCATGCTGCTCAATCTGATGTGTCTTGGAACAGCCATGTAGAGGTGCTTAATAAATGTAAATGCCTGAAAACAAGAAAAACTCTGTATTTGTTTCTTCTGTGTCATTTTGGTTCTTGCTAAATGGGCAAAAGTGCATATAAAATCACTAGAGTACTTTTTAATACCTGTAAATTAACCTCCCCATGCTCATGACGAGCACAGCTCATGATGAGCCACAGTTCCCTTGTGCTCATGACGAGCTCAGCTCGTCATGACCGTTAGAACACTCACACGCGGGGCTAATTCCCCTGCTGTGCGAGCGTTCTACACAAACGGGTGTAGCCGTGAAGAGCTCAGCTCGTCATGAGCACACGAGCACCACGTCTCATGATGAGCTGAGCTCGTCATGAGCATGGGGCGCTGTGCGCGCCCCCCTCTCCCCAGCACAGCAGGGGAATCAGCCCCACAGTGAGACTAGTTAAAAGGGCAAGTTCAGCCGTGGACATATATTGGTAGCCAAAATGTAATTATATGCACCTGTCTAAAATTCTCAAAAGGCAGTCAGGCCTGCATACTTGGTTTACTGCTGTGGAAAGTGGGCAGAACACAGTTAAAAATAGTCACTTAGCAGTTGCATATGACAAGCCATCAGGAAGTGGTGACATGGTGACTACTTGTTCATCTGATAAGGACGATTCAGATGACGAAGTGGAAAGGAAAAAGTATAAGAAGGAATTGGTTTGCTAAGAGCAAGATCAACTTGTGAAATACCCACTTGAAGAATGTATGTTTGAACTTGACACAATTTAACACTCTTTGTCCCCACAATGCATACCTGCAGATCACGTGAAAGAGTATGTGGGTCACTGGATTAGGTGTGAAATGCCTAAAGAGATGAGGAATAGGTTACACTCAGAATGTTCCAAACAATCTTTGGCTATGAAGGTAGCTTATACTCCTAGGTTGAATACAAAGGTTTTGGCTTTCCTGAACAAGTCAGGGTGTGACCCAAAATGGGGTCTGGATAAAGGTTTGAAGGCTGTCAAGATTGTTTTTTGAGTTTTTTGGGCCCTTAACGAAAATATCTGGCATATGTGAGGTTTATTTGCAAGAAACATCTGTGGATGTGCAAGCACTCTGCCAGTATTTTTAGTGGGAAATTCCAATGCAGCCTTATAAATGAAAAGTAGAAAAAGTAACTTGATGAAAATAGATCCAAAGTTGGCAGAACTTGCATTTAAGGAAGTCGGGCAAGAGGCCAATTATTTACTGGAGAAGAGTTTGTGAAGGAGATGGCAAAATATGTAGGAGCTTTTAACTGCATCCAAAAGGTCCAGAAAGATAGGAGAAAGGTTTTTGGAGGGGATGTAGAAAGCGGGGTTGATTTCTCGGCCGAGAGTTCATTTTCACCTCGAAATAGACACCATAGACACGAGTCTACAAATTTCTACCCTCAGAGACAGAGGGAAAGAGGAAGACTTAGATGAGAAAGAATGTTTAGAGGATATCAATGTATATTGGGAAAAAGACCCTTTGTGTGCCCCAATAAAACTTGGCTGTAGACTCGCCCATTTTTTAAAGAGAAGGAAAGAGATAATGGCAGATCAATGGGTTCTGGAGAAAGTTCAGGGTTACCATACCGATTTTCTAGGGGTACCAGAGCAGGTAAGGTGGTGAAGAGCATTAAGGTGCTATAGAGGTAGCACACAAGGACTTGGTAGAATTTGTGAGCAATTTGTTTTTAGTAGAGAAGAAAGACAAAGGAATGAGACCAGTCATAAACTTAAGGAAGTTGAATGACTGGGCGCAGTACAATCACTAAAGGATGGAAGAGATTCTTTAGTTGAGGGACCCATTGAGGAAAGGAGATTAGTTGCTGCGTCTGGAATTGAAATATGCTTAATTAACGGTTCCAGTTTTCCAGGAACAGGGAGATTACCTGAAGATTATATGGCAAGGGTCAGTTTGGAGGTTCAAAAGTCTTCCATTCGGACTCACATCAGCCCATTGGTGTTTCACAAAGGTGATGAGACCAATTATGGCTTGGTTAAGATCCAGAGGGTTGAGATGAATATTCTGTTTGGCAGTAGTGGTCCCTGCAGGTAAGCGCGGTGAGAGGGTGTGGCGGGCTGGACGTTGACAGACGAGGGAATAAGATTTATTTGTTTATTTATCCGTATTCCGTCATTGGTCGACATGGAGCTGTTAGTAGATGATCGAGCTCTAATTCCAGGGTTTGCAAATCTGCTTATGGATCCTTTGGGACAGTTGCATAAGCTGGTATAGCAGGGTCAAAGGCAGTTGATGGGATTGATGATTTCAGGAAAGGTTGACAGGTGTCCGGCTTATTGTTGGGAGTGGCAAAGCTTATTAAGGATGTCTGGGCTCCAGGAATGACTACAACATGCAGGTTCGCATGGGACAGATGGGTATGATGGTGTTCATCACCGGATTTGGATCCCATTTCAGCCCCTGCGGTAAGTGTGGTTAATTATTTGGCAAAGGTTTTCTTAGGAGGCATGTGTTATGGTTCAGTATATCTGAGTAGATCAGCTTTTTCAGCAGGGCATGAGTTGTAGTGGAGAGACTGATATGAAGTGTTCGTTTAAAGGTGTCCCCGGAACTTAAGTATTCTTCCCTTTGGGATGTAGATTAGATGTTAATGGAATTAGCTGATTGGATTGAGAATGACTTTTTGAAAGTAAAATGCTTGTCATTTAAGTTCACCATGCTTCTTTGTTTAATATCTTTTAAAAGGGTATCGAATGTAAGGGTATTGGAGATATCATCACATAGTTATTTACTTGAAGGGATGTATTTTAGCACAGGAGAACAAAAACTATGTCCATGACTGTATTTTATCCAGTCTTGGTAGAGAACAGGAAGCTGTGTGTGGTTATGTGTTTGCAGGAGTATTAGAGAAAAGCATCAAGTTTGAGGGGTCAAATAGATTCTCAATTGCTGATTTCTCTCAGGAATCCTCATAAACATGTTTCTAGTCCTACTGTGGCTAGATGAGTTGAGGAAGTCATGAGGAAAGAATGAATTGATATTGGCAGGTTTGGAGCACATTCAGCAAGGAGGGCTATGGCTTCCAAAGCTAAGGTTTTAGGAGTGAGGTTCCGTGGATTCTGAACCCGTTTCATAAAGGTCGTCGTATCATGACGATTTTGGCATCAGCGGACCGCAAATGACTAGTGCGGCATGTATGAGTGTTTTCGTCATGATCAAGCGATGGATTCACTACGTATTTAGGGATTACGTTCTGAACCTTTGGGTTCCATTTTGAATGTGACAGCCATTTTGTGGTTCCGTGACATAGGCTGATGCCTACGGCCGAACGAGTCCTTGGGACACGTACACCTTTAGCTGACTTCTGTGTGACCTGAGCAAGCTGACTTCATTGCCCGAGGCTAAACTTGTTTGGCCAGTTCCTTGTTCGGCAGCTGGTCAAGATAGAGATCAAAGAGCAGGACATTGCTGAGTTTATGGTACATGCACACACCCTTCTATCTTGCTTCTCATCTGTTTCTGTTCCTTCTTATATGGTCCTTTTTATTATGGGTTTCGTCCGGCCTGTCCGAGCAGGAATGTTGGATTTTGCCTTGTCATTTCAGATGGGCTGGACAACTGAAAGTGGGCTTGCCGTCATGCAATATGTTTGAAATGTCATTACGTGATTGGCCAGTTTGTATGTAATTGATGTTAGCCGGGAATGTGATTTTTAGCATAAAAGACGATGTCTCACTCTATGAATGTGTGCAGTCTCTAGGGAACCACCCGTGTTGTGCTTCGTAGACCTCTGTTCCTGGTTGCAGCCAATAAATTTGATCTTTGACGTCACCTAGAAGTATCCCGTGTCTCTGTTTGCCAAGACAGGTGAATCCGAAGACATCGGGCGTTTCCCCTGGCACCGCTGGGTTCTAAAAACCCGGGTTTCAGTTGGCGCCCAACGTAGGGCGACTTCAGCGGTACCGGTCCAAGCCTGAAGATTGTGAGGGGCTTCGTGTGAAAATTCTGGAGGAAGGCCTACCACTTTATTGACCCCTGTATGTCGTCGTGGTCCGAAAGTCTTTGCTGCGTGGTTCCCCGCTCTCCGACGGCTACGAAGGACTGCTGCCCTGACTGTCGCCCTGTCTTGGAGCCCTTTGATGATTTGTAGTGCGAGACAATAGACGGGTCTTCTGGCGACGTCATCGATACTTCAGTTAAGTATGAGTGGAGCGTCTCCCAGTTATTAGTTTTTAGGTATCCCTTGGGATCTTTGATATGGTACTTGCAAGCTCCAAAGCCGAGGGACTCGTGTATTCACGAGGCTATTGTGTTTGATAATCGCTTGAAGTTTGAAGCTAGACTAGTGAGCGAAGATGTCTGGTCTTAGCAGACTTGGAAAGATATTTTGTTGTGGTTGTAATAGGGATTCCCGATTGGAGGACTCGTGTCCGGTGCCTCCGATTGGAACTCCAACCTATAAGCTCTATTTAAAACATAGCGTGGGCCCTATCACGTATAATGAAGTGTGGATTTGTTACACTAGGAAGGACGGTGTCCTGAAATGGCCCCAATATGGTAGTTATGACAAGGAGATTTTAGATAATTTAGAAGGTAAACTTTTCAAGAAGAAAGCCAGGCCGGCAATGTTTGACTCTTTCCGCCTATGGCAAAAGGAAGCCAAACTGAAAGAAATTAAATTAGCGAAGAGAAATAGAAGAGAAAAGGGTATTTCGATAATACAAGCTGCTATACAGATAAAGATAACGAAGAAGAACAAACAAGTGAACAGTTGCAAAGGCAACGTAAATTGGCGATTGATAAATGTTATCCAGCTTTGCCTCCTCAGCAGGATGCAACAAAGGACCTTGAAAAAGATCATTTGATGTCACACTTGTTGAATTCGCCACCCCTTTAAGTGCAGGGTGCTACAGCACCTCCACAACCTTTAGTTGCGCAACCTCCGGCTGCTGTGCCTCCTGTTATTGCACAGCCGCCAGCTCCTCTTCAGTTGGCTCCTATTCCTCTGGTGCATCCTTCTCAAGGGCCGCCGACTTTGCTATCAGCTCCGCCTCCAGCTCCTACAACTTTGTCTCCTGTATTGTCTACTCCTTCTGATACTACTTCTACATATACTTTGTCTCATCCTGTTTTTCCTCCGGTCCTTCTGTCAACTTCTCCTTCTGTTCGACAGAGAATGACCGATACTGTTACTAGTCTCTTGTCTCCTTTCTTTGGGTCATCGAGTATGACCCCTGTTTCAGAGTGTAAGCAATTGCGTATTCAATTGCCTGGTACCGATGAGCGGACAGTACTGGATCATTTAGCGCGTAAATGGGTTACTGATTCCTTGAGGTATGATTTAGAGTCTGTTATGGATGTCTTCCGTCAATGGAAAGAACCGAAGCAGAGACATGTTTTTGACAAGATGTGTACTTTCGTTCATGAAGAATGGGAAGATGGTGATTTGGGACAGACTCCGCCTAAGTTGTCCTGTGTACAGTCCGAGTTTGCGAAGGGAACTATAGTGGGTGTCGACGTTGAGAGAGCAGTGGTGAAATTGTTGTCGTTTAGGAGTGAGTCTCCTTCTCAGTTATTGTTTGAGCCTGATCCTTCTGTTAGGAGAAAAGAGTGACAGTATCCAATGAGAGAAGTTCTGCCAGTTTGGAGAGCAGGAGACGCAAACGCTGTTCCGCCTATTTTGCCTCATTTTCAGCGTGTTTGGGTACATGTTCCATGGAAGCGAGCTGAAGTTTGGCCCTTAAGCAGACTCTGCCTGATCCACGTAAAAATCCTGCAGGGTACTATAAGGAATTATCACAGACTGCAGACTCATGTGTTATGAATTTAGCTGATATAGATATGTTGTTTGGAAATGTAGTTCCACAGCCTTTATGGGGACTGATTCGTCATATGGATCATGCGCAAGAGTTAGGTGATACATGGGCTAATCTTGGTGCTGCGGATGGCAGACAAGTTGGTGACGCTAAACCTGAGCCTTTGATTGTAGAACTCCATGGTAGGATCATTAATTATATGAAGACTTTAATGCCTGCTATGCGTGTTAACTGGGACAAATTGTCTGCATGCAAGTAGAAGACGAAAGTGTGTCTGACTTCTTCACTAGGTTTGAAGAGACATTTATCGACCACAGTGGTCAAGACATGAGTACGGAAGGTGGTCAACGGTTGTTTGTTGATAAGTTTGTGCATAATTTGCTTCCCGAGTTGTGTGCTAAGTTGAAGGATTCAGAGAGTTATTGGGCTGTTTCTTCGTCAGCGCAGATATTAGCTACTGCCCAGTACTACGAGAATAGAGATAAGGATGAGAAAGATAGAGCCGACAAGAAGACTAAAGGATTAAAGACGAAAGTTCTTTTGCAGCAAGCGTATCCGCCCTTAATAATAAGTGTGATTATCAGCAACCTCAGTAATATCAGAGAAACTTGTAAAGGTTCGAGTATTCTCAACAGCGTTTTCCTGTAGGCCCTAATCAGTGTGCATATTGTAAAGAAGAGGGTCATTTTAAGAATAGTTGTCCGGTTCTGTTACAGCGCACGAATGGTGCTTCTGGTGTGAGAGGTCGAGGTGTTCAGCAAGCTCCTAGAGGTAGGGGACGTGGTGTGTTCCCCCAGAATGCGTGTTCCTTTCCTCCATAGAATTCGATTAATTGTTTTGATCAGCAGAATGGTGCGTCTGGTAGGACGGCTCAGTACTATGCGGACGATTACTATGTCGAAGGTGAGAATATGGATAGTAATTATTGTTAGGACAGCCATAGACAAAGAGAGGGAGTTGTTTCAGTTCCAGTAGATTAGAGTCGACCTTATGTTGAAGTGATTGCATCAGGTGTGTGAGAGCCTTTTCTATTGGATACTGGTGCTACGAAGAGTTCTATCATGCACTCTAAGCTCCCTGGCGCACCTTTGTCTGGCTTAACAAATGTTTCAGTTTTTCTGGCGCTCCAGTTAGTAATCCGATTTCTAGTCCCTTGTCTATTTCTGTTGGACCTTGTGATTTCGAAGCACCCCTTATTCTGACGACAGGTTGTGGTGAAAACTTGTTGGGATTGGACTTGTTGAAAAGATTGTATGTGACGCTACATTGTTCTCCTTCAGGAGTACAGCTTACATTGGGTAAGAGAGTGATCTCTCCGATGTATGTGTCTAAAGATCAACTTCCAGCTGATTTGTCGTCTCTCCCTGATTCTCTTTAGGCTACTGGTCCTAATGATGTGGGTCTTTTGGAGATTCCGCCATATGTTGTGACACTGAAAGCGAATGCTAGAATGCCACGTATTCCCCAATATCGGATTTCTAGTGATGGTGAAAGAGCACTTCTAGCGATCATCTATGATCTGATTGAGAAAGGTGTGATTGAGGAAACGAGAGGTAATGTGTGCAATAGTCCGGTTTTGCCTGTTCTGAAGCGAACTGATTCTTCTCAGCCGCCTTTATATAGGTTTGTGATCGATCTTCGCGAGGTGAATAAGATTGTTGTGCCGCAATTTCCAGTTGTGCCAGATATCACTGCTTTATTGACTCTGATTCCAGCTTCAGCCACCTGGTTTTCGGTGATTGACTTGAAGAATGCTTTCTTCAGCATCCTGATTGCCGAGGAGAGTAGGGATATTTTTGGCTTCTCTTTTGGAGGCCGACGTTTCCGGTTCAAGCGAGCTCCTCAAGGCAATTGTGAGAGTCCATCCATCTATAGTCAGGCTTTTCAACGCACATCATTACAACGCAGGATCCTTTACAACGAATGCCTTTACAACGCATGACATTACATAGCAGATGCTATTACAACGCATGCCATTACAACGTAAGTATAGGTAAGTATGTCATTTTATTTAAAAAAAAATTAATTACAATTTGTTTTAAATTATTTAAAAAAATATTAAAAATAAATTAAATAAATTAATTTAAGTAATTTTATATATATAGTTTGGGTTATGGGGTACAGGGGTATTTTTAGGGTTCAGGGCTTGGATTGTGTTATGGGGTACAGGGGTATTTTTAGGGTTCAGGGCTGGGTTTGGGTTATGCGGTACAGGGGTATTTTTAGTGTTCAGGGCTGGGTTTGGGTTATGGGGTACAGGGGTATTTTTAGGGTTCAGGGCTGGGTTTGGGTTATGGGGTACAGGGGTATTTTTAGGGTTCAGGACTGGGTTTGGGTTATGGGGTACAGGGGTATTATTAGGGTTCAGTGCTTGGTTTGGGTTTTGGGGTACAGGGGTATTTCTAGGGTTGAGGGCTAGGTTTGGGTTTTGGGGTACAGGGGTATTTTTAGGGTTCAGGGCTAGGTTTGTGTTTTGGGGTACAGGGGTATTTTTAGGGTTCAGGGCTACGTTTGGGTTTTGGGGTACAGGGGTATTTTTAGGGTTCAGGGCTTGGTTTGGGTTTTGGGGTACAGGGGTATTTTTAGGGTTCAGGGCTTGGTTTGGGCACAGGGGTATTTTTAGGGTTCAGGGCTAGGTTTGGGTTTTGGGGTACAGGGGTATTTTTAGGGTTCAGGGCTGGGTTTGGGTTTTGGAGTACTGGGCTATTTTTAGGGTTCAGGGCTAGGTTTGGGTTTTGGGGAACTGGGGTATTTTTAGGGTTCAGTTTTTAAATAAATATTTTAAATAAATTAAAAAATTAATTTTAACAATGTTATTATTTATTAATAATAGTTCTTTAAAAAATAAAATAAAGTCATGTTTATCCCTACACTATCCAGCACTTACCCTACTATTACACTCCCCTGGAGTTAGAATATTATATATAAACACCTAAACTATTTTGTAATATATATATATATATATATATATATATATATATATATATATATATATATATATATATATATATATTTACAAATAAATTAATTAAAAAAGAATTTAATTTATAAAATTAATTAAATATTTATTAATTACATTTGTTTTTATAAAATAATATACTTACCTATACTTACGTTGTAATGGCATGCGTTGTAATAGCATCTGCTATGTAATGTCATGCGTTGTAAAGGCATTCGTTGTAAAGGAATCTGCGTTGTAAAAATTGCATTGTAAAGGTGTGCGATGTAAATGTATGCGATGTTAAGTCATACATCCGTGCTGCTCTTATTCAGTATGTCGACGATTTGTTAGTTTCTGCTGACAATGAAGAGATTTGTAAAGAGGCTACTTTGTCGTTGTTGCGTCATTTGTCTGATTTCCATCATAAGTTGTCTCTTTCGAAGTTACAGTATTGTCGACAAGAAGTAACCTACTTAGGTCACCTCTTATCGAAGGAGGGAAGAAGGTTGACCCCAGAAAGAATTCAAGCCATTGCGAACATGAGTGTGCCTACGACACAGAGAGAAGTGCGTACCTTCTTAGGTATTACGTCGTATTGTAGACAGTGGATCCCTAATTTTTCACTTCTTGCGAAACCTTTGATAGCTCTTACTGTTAAGGATACTCCAAATCCTATTCCTTGGACTTGGCGTGATGCGTTGTGTTCGGCTCCTGTGTTGGGTACTCCCAACTACAGTAAGCCTTTTACACTCTATGTCCACGAGAGAGAGGGATGTGCATTGTCAGTTTTGACACAACAGTTTGGCGATAAGCAACGTCCATGTGCGTATTTCTCGTTGACTTTGGATCCGGTAGCAAGAGCGTTGCCGAGTTGTTTGAGAGCTACAGCAGCAGCGGCTGTCTCTATTTGACAGTCTGCTGGTTTGGTGATCGACAACACGTTGATTGTGATGGTTCCACATGCAGTTGATACCTTATTGAATCGAACCAAGACACAGCACTTAACTAGTGCTCGGTTGTCAGGTTACGAATTGACACTTTTAGCGAGTCACGTCCATATAAAGAGATGCAACACGTTGAATCCAGCTACGTTGTTGCCGATTTCTGTTAAGACAGATGTTAGTGAACAGCATGATTGCTTCCTTAGGACAGAGGAAGAAACGAAAGGGAGGATAGACCTTAGGGATATTCCTCTTGCAGAATGTGATGGTACTTTATGGGTGGACTGCGGCATATGCTGTTACGACTTTGCATACGATTGTTGAAGCTGCACGTATCCCACATAATTCAGCGCAAGCAGCAGAATTGATTGCATTGACGAGAGCGTGTGTGTTGTCAAAAGGGAAACGAGTGACTGTGTATACCGATAGCCAGTATGCGTTTGGTGTGGCTCATAGTTTTGGATGATTGTGGAAAGAGCGTGGGTTCCTGACTTCGCATGGGACTAAGATTCAGCATGGTCAGTTGGTGAATGAACTCCTTGAGTCACTTACTTTGCCGTTGCAAGTTGCGATTGTGAAATGCAGTGCGCATAAGAAAGTTTCTGATGATGCTGGTCGTGGTAATGCGTTTGCAGATGAAGTTGCGAAAGAAACTGCGAGAGATGTGATGAGTCGAATGTATGTTGCGGGTCGGCGAGATGGGTTCCGGATAGAAGTATGTGTGAAGATACGATAGAGAGCGTGAAGTCTATTCAAGCTGAAGCTACAGAGAAAGAGTTGAATGAATGGAGAGAAAGTAAGGGTAAATTGGACTCGAATGGCTGTTGGATTGAGTTGTCAGAGCATCAACGATGGATGTTACCCGATGCGTATGTGCTTCCAGTGGTTACGATGGCACATGGAATGGCTCGTATCAGTGTGAAAGGGATTTGTAAGTTGTTGGCTCCAGTATGGCAAAATGTTGGAATTCCCAAGTGTGCTGAGAATTTGGTTAAGAACTGTATGGTTTGTTTGATGTACAATCCTGGTAAGGGAACTCCAACTCCAGCTGGTCATTTTGCGCCTCCGACGTATCCCTTTGAGGCTTTGCAGCTAGATTTCATCAACATGGAGAGGTGCAACAACTTAAAGTATGTGCTCGTTGTTGTTTGTGCCTTTTTGAGATGGGTAGAAGCATACCCCCTGAAAGATAACACTGCCTTATCTACAGCTAAATTCCTTGTCAAGGAATTCTTCCCTAGGTATGGATTGCCGAGAATGGTCTGGAGTGACAATGGGAGTGAATTTGTGGGTCAAGTGATGAAGAGAGTGTGTGATGGTTTAGGAATAAGGCAGAAATTCCACGCTGCAAATCATCCCCAATTAGCTGGTTTAGTCGAGTGCTATAATGGCACTCTTAAATTAAAATTGGCCAAGATACAGGCGAGCTCTGGTCTACAATGGCCTGATGCTTTGCCATTAGCACTTCTGTCCACAAGAATGACTGTGCATTCGCGAATGGGACTTAGTCCGCATGAAATTGTGTTTGGTCGCCCGGCAAATATTTGGGGAGTGCCGCGGCTGACAAAATTTAGCGAGATAGAACATCCTGTGTTGCTTGATTACCTGTACGAATTGACGGCTAAATTGCGTGTTTTGCACCAACAGGTTCATGATTCACTGTCACAAGTATCTGAGGATCCAGGACATGCTATCGAACCTGGTGCCTGTATCTTCTTGAGAAATTTCCAGCGGACCAAGAACGATCAGCCCCGCTGGAACGGACCCTACTTTGTGCTTTTATCCACACGTTCAGCAGTGCGAGTGCGCGGTAAAAAGAACTGGATCCACGGTGTACATTGTAAGAGGGCCCCTTTGCCTCTGCCGTACGACAGGTGGGTCCAGAACGGACTTCCTGACTCTGAGACTGAAACCAAGCCCCGTTTTCTGCCTTTTAGCGATGCACGTTTGATTGGAACGAACTCTGAACGAGAAAGCGACGATCTTCTGCAAGAAGCTGTGCCTCCGTCAAATCGTTTGGATACTTCTGAACCTGAGCTCTTGTTCAGAGAACAGACATTGCCTGGCAAAGAGCGTTATAATTTGCCACCAAGAGTCGTTGACTAATAAACAAATAAATTATTTTTCTTCTGATTTTTAAGGTTTAGCTCTCCTACGAGGAACTATTTTGATTTTTTAATTTTTGTTTTTCGAACCGCCATCCGGGTTCAGCTGTAGGGTCGCGGTGCAAAGACTTTGGAGTGCAAGCCAAAGACGTTAGGTCGATGGTTCTGGTTGGTCTAAGGGCGTTCCCTGGACTGACAGACGCATTCCTTAGCACGGAACACCCTTCCGCCGCAAACAGCACGATTAGAGGATGGAATTTTTCGAGATGGAGAGACCTGTTGAAGAGATGAGCTTTAAGAGCAAAATGTGTAAAGTAATGAGCAGAAAGTGTTTTTTAATATTATGTCTTTTTATGTTACTTAGCTTAATGATGTTTCTGATGGGATATATTATATTCTCTTTCAAAGGGACGTTTGCACCCACCTCAAAGCCTATACCTCCTCCTACTGTTTCTTCACATTCTTTTCACCCTCTGCCTTAACATGAGTCCATTAGGAGATTGGAATTCGTTAATAACTCCTTTGTTCAGCTTCTGCACCAACACCAGCTAGTAGTGAACACGACTAATTGTTGGGTGTGTGGCCTTATGCCCCATACTACTGATAAAGGTATTCCTTACCTGGTTCTGCCTTTTAGCTACAATGGTTCTGTGTGGGAATACAGAACGATGTTCATCTATGCTCGTGAAGCCTACCCCCTATGTTCCGTGAAGGATAGTCCGAAGAATAGTGCTCTGGTCAAGGGTATAGTCGACATGATTAGAGGAATTAGTTCCTATGAGACTATCCCGAGAGATGAGACGCTAGCGTATATTGATTGGAACGTTACTGGATATGGAGTTAGTCTGAGTGAGAACCAGCGAGCGAAAAGATCCTCTCCGATTTGGATTGTACCCCATCAGGCTCATTATTGTCTGCAAGGTAATGGAAAGAATCCGAGAGCTCAGTTAGGGAAGAGTGTTTGCACTGAGACGTATGTTTTTGCGTCCCAGACTTCCCCATCGTTTCTAGCAGCTAAGGGTACCTATTATGTCTGTTACGATAGAGCGCATACATGGTTTGCCCGTGATTTCTCGGGCACATGTTTTGTCTCTTTCCTATTGCCTCCTACGTATACAGCTGCGGCAGATTACCACAAGATGAGTGTTGTTAGAGGTGACTTCAGTAAGGAAGATACTTCAGGACAAGAATTGGGAGATTTCTTGAAGAGTTTTCTGCCATTTTGGGGACCTATGGCTAACAGCTGGAACATACGGCAACTGACGAGAGTGGTTGAGTCCACCATAGTTGAAACTGCCGGTGCCCTTGGTAACTTGACTGCTGAGCTCCAGTCGGATCGCCTTATGACTCTTCAGAACAAAGTTGCGTCAGATGTCATACTTGCAGATAGAGGAGGGGTATGTAAATTGATTCAATCGAGTTGCTGCGTTTTCATTCCAGACAACTCTCCGACAGTGTGCCACGCCATTTCCAAGCTACATAAAATCTCCGAGTCTGTGCATGTGGACGAAGGAGATTGGTCGTTGATGGGATGGTTTTGGGGATTGTTATCCACTTGGGGATGGAAGATTCTGATGATCATTGGGATGGTTTTAGCGATCCTTTTCCTGTTTTGTCTTTGCGTACAGTGTGCTCCTACTATATGTGGCCTTTGTGCTACTTCGTGTTCGAGGAGACCTGTCCAGAGAGAGTTACTAAGTACTAGGATGATGCTACAGCAACATCTTGATGATCTGATGAATACAGACCTGGATTCAGACTGACATGAGTTTAGGTTATTGCCTATGTAAGGGAAAAAGGAGAGTCTGAGGTTCCGTGGATTCTGAACCCGTTTCATAAAGGTCGTCGTATCATGACGATTTTGGTATCAGCGGACCGCAAATGACAAGTGTGGCATGTATGGGTGTTTTCGTCATGATCAAGCAATGGATTCACTACGTATTTAGGGATTACGTTCTGAACCTTTGGGTTCCATTTTGTATGCGGCAGCCATTTTGTGATTGCCCTCACATAGGCTGATGACTACGGCTGAACGAGTCCTTGGGACACGTACACCTTTAGCTGACTTCTGTGTGACCTGAGCAAGCTGACTTCATTGCCCGAGGCTAAACTTGTTTGGCCAGTTCCTTGTTCGGCAGCTGGTCAAGATAGAGATCAAAGAGCAGGACATCGCTGAGTTTATGTTACATGCACACACCCTTCTATCTTGCTTCTCATCTGTTTCTGTTCCTTCTTTTAAGGTCCTTTTTATTATGGGTTTCGTCCGGCCTGTCCGAGCAGGAATGTTGGATTTTGCCTTGTCGTTTCAGGTGGGCTGGCTAACTGAAAGTGGGCTTGCCGTCATGCAATATGTTTGAAATGTCATTACGTGATTGGCCAGTTTGTATGTAATGCTAGCCAGGATTGTGATTTTTAGCATAAAAGACGATGTCTCACTCTATGAATGTGTGCAGTCTCTAGCGAACCACCCGTGTTGTGCTTCGTAGACCTCTGTTCCTGGTTGCAGCCAATAAATGTGATCTTTGACGTCACCAAGAATTCCGTGTCTCTGTTTGCCAAGACAGGTGAATCCGAAGACATCGGGCTTTTCCCCTGGCGCCGCTGGGTTCTAAAAACCCGGTTCTTCAGGAGGAAGTTTGGGAAATATTTTGGCTGCAGCTGATTGGTCAACAGATTTGATGATTAAGAAGTTTTATTTAAAACCAATAGAATGGGCTGCTGTGGGGAATATTATGGCAAGGCTTTGAACATGCATAAGCTATTAAAATCAGATTTTCCACCGCAGTGGTGAGTAGAAAATCTGATTTTATTAAAGACTAGAAGCTAATATTGCCCCCCCACAGTTGATTGTACCCATCCTTTATATTTTGATTTGTGTTTCAAGAAGCAGCGATTATAAGGAGTAAGGCTGAGGAATGAGGAGCTTAGGTTCATGTTCTATCATTAATGATAAGAAAAACAAAAAGGAACTGTTCAAGTTGTCCGTAGCAAACAATAAGAAATATGCCTGCCTGGTTTAGGAATGTATAGTGGATTGGAATGCAGTTAGCATTGCTAGTCTTAATATAATATTTTAAGTCACTGCTGGTATGCATAATATTAGCCTCTGTGTCTTTAATAAATCATGATTTTATACCCCCTCCTGCTGTGTAAAATCTAAAATTGTCACCATTAAAACTAGTGTAGGAATATTGCAGTAACAAAATTAATCACAGAAACGTGTGCTGCCAATCAATTTGCCTTCATTCATATTCATAAAGCTTCAATGAGCTGGAATAGGTGTGCTAAGAAAGGATAAGGTGCTTGGTTCCTGAGTTACAAGGATTGCACAATAAAGAAACATTCAGTTAGTACAATATTTACAAAGAGTAACATGAGTACTCCTACCAATGCATTTAAATAGTCCATAAGACACTTCCTGGAGGCTCAAATTAAATGATCATTAGGTCAGATCTAGAAATAGGCACCACCATGAAACAAAAATGGCTTACTCCCCAAAGAAACTAGAAGCCTTGGCTTTAACCTCAGGTTTAAATAAATGTCCGCCCTCATGAGCTACATTTAGGCGAATCCCAGCTTGCAGACTTAAAGTCTGCTATGGAGTTTTGAGGGAGCTAAAACTCCTCTAATTTTTGGAGGATACTCTGCATATGAAGCAGAATCCACCAGCTGAATATCTTCCACCCTAGGGATACTATTGTGAAGGACATTTTGTGAAGTAATCTGAGCTTCCTCCAAAACCTAGAGGGTTTGCAAATTCTACATGATGCCCAAAGTCAATGAAAACTGAAGCCTCAAATGTTGCAGACAGTTTTTGAAGTGGCTGCAAATTGTGTGAGGTGCACCATGCTAGTGCACTCAAGGGCTTCATCCTCATCATAGAAGCATCTGATAGATCTTAGGAGGTCCTCACATTTGGGACAGGGGCTATAAACATGGCTGAACATACTTCATAGGAATGGACTTCCTTTCTTTAATGGCAATTTAGCAGTATACAAATGGCAGGACGTTTATACTTTTTATGAAAACAAGACATATCTCTAATAGGGGTGGGCGGAGTTTGCGTAGTCGCGTTACGCAAAGTTCAGCGAAATGGTAAAAAATCTCTGTGAACTATGCAGAATTCCGCAAGCACGCGGAATCGCTTGTTCTGCCTGTTCGCGATGCGTCTTTCTTGTTCGGTGATGCTGTTTGCGTGCTCGGTGGGAAATATCTTGTGAACTTGCACATGCGATTCCCATGCAGCCATCTTGCTTCACTTGTCCCGCCCGCTCGCGATGCGTGTTTCCTGTTCGCGACTGTGGATGTGTGATGGTGCGTCCGAATGACATGTTGGCGATGGCACGCTCTCGCGGGAACACGCGGCCAGCTACAAAAATCTTGTGGGGCACGCAAATGGATAGGAAAATTCGTCAGCAAACTCAGGGATCCCGGTAAGTGGCTACCACACACATGAACACGCATTTTGAAAGCACGAATAAGGAAAAAATTCAGCTATGCTGCAGATTGTGTTATTTGCGGCAATTCCACGTTCCCTGCGGAATTGCCAAAATTCCGCAAATTCCACAAGCAGAGCGGAATTTACCACCCATGCCTAATCTCAAATACCCCAGAAGGAATTTCAAAATATGCCAGCAAATTGCAGCTTCTGTATGACAAAAGCATTATAAACATAGTCTAAGAACAATATACACATTTAGCACAGAATGCCTCATTGAGCCTCTGAAAATCTTTGTCCTCAACATTGATGATGAGGAGCTTTCAGTGACACAAACCAGTGTGGTCAGGACGATTTGCGTGCCAACGATGGCGGCTTGACTCTCGACGTCAAGCCGATCTCCTCCTAGAGTTTTCCTGTCAAACTTTGCAAAAAGTTTACAAACTTTGAGCTCTTGCAATTTCTTGGTTCATTTGGGGAAAACAGGGGTCCAGTAGCACCAGTCACAGGTTCAAAGACTCTGGATTGCATCTTGTGGGCTAGGACTCAATTTCCCATAATGCACCTTCACAGTCCAGGAAATATCCAGCTTTAACTGTTTAGCTGGCCTCTCTGTGGCTTGGAAGGTGATGTCTTCCAGCTCTATTGTACCGGTCGCTGCCCAGGTTGTCCACTAATTTTCCATTGAATCCGGTATAGTCTTTCCTTGGAGGTGCCTTGTGAGTGTAGCAGGAGCAGTCTTTCTAAATGCACGCCTTTTGTGGTGCAGTCCAATGGTCCAGCATGGCAGTTTTCTCTTTTTGTTCCAGGCAGTGTTCTGAAGAGCTTCTGCTGCTCTAACATATTTATCCTCTATTGTGGGTTTGCAGGAGTGGGTACACCCCAACCAATTGTAATAAAGTTGCCTCCCCCTGTGAAGTGTGGCATATGTTGACCCAGAATGCACTATTCTCCCACAAATTAAAATGGAAAAAATCTTTCCTTTGTGTGTGTGTCTGTGTAAACCAACCCAGAGAGGTGGCTAAAAATTATCTACACTCCCCTCCCAGCCCCTCTCCTAATTTAATTAGGGGGGCTACCATCTGGCTAGTGATCTCTGAAGTGGGGGTGGTCTGGGTCCTGTGACATCTGTTTTCTGCAGAAGCTCCCACCTTTGAAATTCTGCTTATCTACCCAGTTTCCTTCCTTTCCCTAGCTTCTCCAGGAAGCAAATCTCCTCCCACAAAATGGCTGCTTTGTTGCAGCCCCAGGCCTCTGTCCCATCTACTCAGGAAATAGTTTGGCTCAGACTGTCAAAAGGCAAACCAATCAGAAGAGGCTGCTATATGGCTGCTTTAGCTAAACTTCAGGATAGTAAGATCCAAAACTACTTTCCTGCAATAGTTATAATAGATCAGACATTGGCAAGCTGTTCGATTTATTGTAACCATTATTTTGATAGTTTAAGTGGCATTGCTAGCTAGCTCCAACCCAATGAAAAGATATATTTTGTTAAGTTTAATAAAGCCTTCTGATGTTAGCCTATGGGAATCACAGTACTACAATAGAGAAAAACACCTTGGCTGTTTGTCCTTACCAGGCATATAAAACATATTTTATATTGTCCCTTCTTTTTAGAAACTTACCTTTGAGGCACTTAGGGCTGAGCGTAGGGGTGACTTATAAGTCATTAAAGGTAGTTTTGGACTTTGGAAGTACTTTTAACTCCAAGGTTGAATATTGGACATAGTATTATTTTAAAACCATTCGCAAGGCATGCCTCGCTTTAAAATGACACCAGATACCATTCTGGTGGTGCACACAAACAAATTAAGTCCTCTGTGGTCTATAGACCTGCATGCCCTACCATATTATAGGTAGGTTGTATTTGCCAATTACAATGAAATCAATTACCATATACCTTTATTAGGACAGAACACTCGGCCTGAGCCTTGTTAGCAGAGCCCAGGGCACTGTTAGAGTCCGTAACCACCAGCATTAGTAAAAAAAAAAGGGGTGATCAGGGCAAAAAGGGGGGCTTTCCTATCACTACAAAAGCATGCAATTTCTGCACCTCAGTTGAAGTTATGAAATTGGTGTGCTTGAGAAAATTCAGTTTCATCAAGCCCACTACAATTAAGGTGGGTCTGACAACAAAATTGTGATGGGGATTCTCTAACAACTGCCTCACTGGCAAGGTGCTTCTTCTAGCAGTGCTGACTGACCCTTTCCCATAAAAAAACAAGCTGTTTCTCCACTTCTAGATTAGGTAAAAAAAACAAGAGATAGGAAAATGAGAACACACTCACTTTTGGTAGCTTTTGCCTTACCACTCACTTACAAATGAGGCCTATACTTTCCAATGTTCAATGTCATTAGAAAATATTAGAAAGGTGGTTCTGGACAGTTTGCACTTGTGTGTCTCTCTAATGTTCAAAGCCAGGCTAAGACATCAGAGTCCTAGTCAATAGGATCTACCTTCCACTGGGCCGATAGCCAGTTCCCCCCCTGACACTCCAAACAGTGTTGTTGAGAGATCATAAGTCCTTGTCACTTAGGTGCTCTTCTGTTCTAGAAGACTAATCTTCCCAGGTGAATCAAATTCAACTATCAAGGTGGTTAAAGAAGCCATTGTGGGGTGGAGGGGATCAATCACAACACCTGAAACCTATTGTGCTATGAATCCAAGAAGTATGGCAAGGCATAATTATGTCACGGGGAGCTCATTTCTACATAGAAGGCACAATAAACTTTTACTAGAAATCATTTAAGAAAATTACCCAATGCATGTTACAAAATCACTGACAAGTGTTACATGGAGTCATCCACACTGATCCCCTCAATTTAAAGTGATACATTACTGTGTTGGCTTAAAAAAAATAATGTCCCTTACTGCAGTGTGCCTACAACAAAAAAAACATTTGGACAGAGTCAGCAAATTCTATCACCTCACTTATTCCTGTCTAAATCAATTGCATGCTGTTGGAACTGGCCCTCTCTGCAGGGTCAACCCCCAAGATTTTGCCCTTGGCCTTGCCTTTTAGCTGTATTCATTTTTGCTGGCCTTAGAGAAGTGGAGAAGTGTGGCTCAATGGTTAGAAGAGGCAGACCATGCAGCTGAGGTCAGACCCGGGACCGGGGTTCAATTCCCGATGCGGCAGGGTCTTGAGCCCAAAATGTCCACGGACTTGATAATTCTCGCTTCGGTGCCTGCTCGAATCATGGGTTCACGCTCTGCAACTCTGGTCAATAGCTATCTTAATTTCAACTATGGCCCCCTGCGGCGGGATGCCTGGCTTTCACCTTGGGGGTGCCCAGTACGGGTTATCTCAGGGAAAAACCAGGACGGGTTCTCAAAGCAAGTGCTTAGAGACCGTTGGTGATAATGCGCTATATAAATTACAAATTTTAGGACTTTTGCCACTGCTAACCAGTATTAAAGTGCTTGTGCTCTCATAAACCCAATTGGCATATTTGAGGTACTTTCAAATCCAAAGTGAAGTGACACAACATGTGCCCAGGGCCTGTAAAATAAATGTTACTGGTAGGTCTGCAGCACAGATTGTTTCACTTACTTAAGTAACCCATCAAACATGTTTCATTGCAGCCAGTGTGTGCAGTTTTACACTGACATTTTGAAATGGCAAAATAAACCTTTTGCCAGACCCAAACGTTCCTTTTTGATACATGTAAGTAACACCTAGAGAAGGACCTTGACAGCTCAGATGGCAGGGTGCGGTGTATTTAAAATGTTGGCCATGTAATTTTAAGTTTTACATGTCCTGGTAGTGAAAAACTCTTACATTAATTTGTCACTACTGCAAGGCCGACCTCTCCCATAGAATAACATTGGAGTTAGCTTACTCCATTTAATACGCTGTCATTTCCAAAGGGAATCATTTAATGTTTGCTGTCTTTGGAATTGTAATGAAAACTTCTCTTTCACTGTAAAGTTGGATTACAATTTTGAACATGCCACATTTGGAAAGTTGCTATTTTTTTTCTGGATGTAGCTGGCAGTTGGAGTATGTGCATTCCTCCTAAACAGCCATGTACAATAGAGAGGTTAGATATGCCTTGATGGGCCATAACTGGCATAATTGAGAGGGCAGAGCTGGGCACATCTCTACTTACACTTAAATAGGCTGGGTCCTGCCTCCACACAAAAGGCTGAATACCTCCTGAAGTTAGTCTGGAACCAGGACAGGGAAGGCAGGATTCCTGGGTACTTCAAAGAAAAACCTCTAGAAGCTTCTCCCACCTTTCAGAGGGAGTACTCCAGGTATAAACATTGGACCTCAGACACCAGCTCTTCAGTCGAATTCTGGACCTGTGGATACTCTGTCAGAAGGACTGCTGTGCTGTTGAAAGGACTGCCACTCTGCAAGACTGTCGCTCTGAAGGACCTGCTGCCCTGCTGTGCACACCTTATGCCCTCCTTCCTCGGTGAGAAGGACTGGCCATGCATCTGTTGAACCTAGGACCACCAGGGAGACCCCAAGAGCTAGTTGGCTGGCCTCCTGACTTGAGCCTCAGGGACAGAAGTCTCCAATGATCTCAACCCCAGCACCTGCACTCTGCCATCTGTGAGTTTACCATGCCAAGTGGTGCCACCCAAGTCCTGGACCCTTGGAAGTGGGTCTAAGGTGCTATGCCAGCCTCTGTGGATCCAGCAGAACCGATGCATCTCCTCTGCTATGAGGCCCTACATCGCATTGCAGCCTGCCATCCTTGATGCAGGCCTTCACATCCCTCATCAACACCAGCCTCAATAACTACACTGGACTCGCCTTGCAGCCTCGCGGCTCTTCGGACCTGACGCATTGCCTGAATGTGTGACTCATTATCGATGCCGGACTTTACATAGCAAGTTCTCTTCACAGTATCCTTGAAGACGATGCTGAATCTAGCATTAAAGTCTTGCTGCATCGCAAACTGATGCATCGCTTTATCTGCGTGACGCATCTTCAACACGGACCCTCGCTAAGCTTCACAAGTCAGGATTTAAGGAACTTTGTTCAGCAGGTCCAACTGGCTATCAGTAGCCAGGCTCTGCTCCATTGCGGTCGGTCTGAACTTGTGACTTTGTCCTTGTCCGGCGTGACCAGATCTTCACAGTTGGTGCTTTGTGGCCCTATTTTCAGTGAAATGTTTACAATTGCATATCTGTAGACCTGCTTATTAGATTGTTGTTGTTTTGGTCTTGTTTTATTTATTTAAAAATGCTCTATATTCCTAATATGGCACAGAATATCTTCGTGGCATGTTTTCTTTGTGTTACTTTTTGAAGTTAAGCCTGACTGCTCTGTGCCAAGCTACCAAGGGAGTGAGCACAGGTTCATTTAGGGTTTGCTTGTGACTTCACTCTGGCAAGCATTGTGGTTTCTGCTTGAGTAGGACTCTACCCCCCTCAAACAGCAGCCCAATGTTTTACACATGCTACCTCTGCCATGTGTGAATTCAGCAGTTTCTTCCATCTGGGCTTCAAGAGGCCACTGGGTGCATCTGTTCAGTGACATAAAATTATATAATTTAACTAGGGGTGCTGTGAGGCTTAGCAAAGGTCCATGAAAACCGTTACAACTGCACATACTATGAGAAGTTTTTCTCTTTTGGACTCCCTCATGGAAAGCATCATATTTACTGCAATTTATGTTTAAACATATCAAAGTTTAACAGCAAAATAGGTTCCACGCAGATATATTTACCAGAAAAAAAATATGCCTTACACCAACAATTACCATGCTGTAAATTCCAAGTTTACCAGTTCTGAATGAGCAATAATGCACAGGATCAAAGTAACTAGATTCAAGTTCCTCACATTTATTCTCTTTTTGAACTCTGGCCCATGCAGATTCTTTTAGGCTATACCTGGGGGAATTTGGTCAGGCCAATACTACAGGTATCCAGGAATTTCACACTATTTCGAATATGAAAATACCTTTTTTGCCTTACTCCAAACTTACAATCAAATTTTGAATAGGAGCATTGGTGCTCTCTTCCTCCACAAGGCAACTTTACATAAAAATAATTGGCGAAGTCTAAGTTAACACAGAATTCATTTTCATGCATGAAAACTTGTTGCAAATCTGTTAGCAGACTGAATATAATATTACCACGATGTATTTCTTTCTCATTCCAGTGCTTACCATTTGAGGTGTTAAACATCCTGAGATTGGCAAGTTGAACACTAACTTCCATTTTACAGGAAAACAAATTGTTAATAATAAAGACCAATTCCCCTTATAATGAGTGTATTAAGTCATTTGGAAAGTGAATAGGAGCATTCGGCTACTCATCTGCCCACGCTTCTGGTTTCCTGGTTGGTCTCCCCCTGTCGCCGCTGCTTTCAGAGATCCTTGCATGGCCGCAGTGCGGGGGGGACCACAAGTCCCAAGCACCCTAGCGGCAGGAAGCCGCTCCCAATAATTTCGCGCCAGGAGGCGCTTCAAATTGCGAACACTCCCGGTAGAGCGGGTGTTTGGAAAGTGAATTGGGGCATTCTGCTACTCATCTGCCCACGCTGCTAGTTTCCCGGTTGGTCTCCCCCTGCCGCCGCTGCTTTCAGAGATCCTTGCGCGGCCGCAGTACGAAGGGGACCACAAGTCCCAAGCACCCTAGCGGCAGGAAGCTGCTCCCGATAATTTCGATTTAGAAAAGGGGGTGGTGATGAACAGAGTGTCTGAGTTAAGCAGACCACTCTTACCCAGTCCAAAGATCAGGGCTTGATCCATCACCGTTATTTATCTCACTGCTCCATCCCAGCTCAGAACCTGGCTATATGCAAATCAGTCTGTCCCTGGCCCAGTGCATCATGGGAACAGGGCAGACTAAACTTCCAAGCCAATTCTTCACCAGAAAGGAGACAAGCTACCGGGGACCGGTTTCTGGCATTTCAGCCTTCTTCGGCCCGGCTTGCTTGAATCCTGATGGAGCAGTGAGAAAGGGACTCATGTCTGAGTATACCCTGCCACACCTATAGTGGCCAAAAACGATTTAGAAAAGGGGGTGGTGATGAACAGAGTGTCTGAGTTAAGCAGACCACTCTTACCCAGTCCAAAGATCAGGGCTTGATCCATCACCGTTATTTATCTCACTGCCCCATCCCAGCTCAGAACCTGGCTATATGCAAATCAGTCTGTCCCTGGCCCAGTGCATCATGGGAACAGGGCAGACTAAACTACCAAGCCAATTCTTCACCAGAAAGGAGACAAGCTACCGGGGACCGGTTTCTGGCATTTCAGCCTTCTTCGGCTCGGCTTGCTTGAATCCTGATGGAGCAGTGAGAAAGGGACTCATGTCTGAGTATACCCTGCCACACCTATAGTGGCCAAAAACGATTTAGAAAAGGGGGTGGTGATGAACAGAGTGTCTGAGTTAAGCAGACCACTCTTACCCAGTCCAAAGATCAGGGCTTGATCCATCACCGTTATTTATCTCACTGCCCCATCCCAGCTCAGAACCTGGCTATATGCAAATCAGTCTGTCCCTGGCCCAGTGCATCATGGGAACAGGGCAGACTAAACTACCAAGCCAATTCTTCACCAGAATGGAGACAAGCTACCGGGGACCGGTTTCTGGCATTTCAGCCTTCTTCGGCCCGGCTTGCTTGAATCCTGATGGAGCAGTGAGAAAGGGACTCATGTCTGAGTATACCCTGCCACACCTATAGTGGCCAAAAACGATTTAGAAAAGGGGGTGGTGATGAACAGAGTGTCTGAGTTAAGCAGACCACTCTTACCCAGTCCAAAGATCAGGGCTTGATCCATCACCGTTATTTATCTCACTGCCCCATCCCAGCTCAGAACCTGGCTATATGCAAATCAGTCTGTCCCTGGCCCAGTGCATCATGGGAACAGGGCAGACTAAACTACCAAGCCAATTCTTCACCAGAAAGGAGACAAGCTACCGGGGACCGGTTTCTGGCATTTCAGCCTTCTTCGGCCCGGCTTGCTTGAATCCTGATGGAGCAGTGAGAAAGGGACTCATGTCTGAGTATACCCTGCCACAAAACTTGTTGCAAATCTGTTAGCAGACTGAATATAATATTACCACAATGTATTTCTTTCTCATTCCAGTGCTTACCATTTGAGGTGTTAAACATCCTGAGATTGGCAAGTTGAACACTAACTTCCATTTTACATTCCAGTGCTTACCACAAGTCCCAAGCACCCTAGCGGCAGGAAGCTGCTCCCGATAATTTCGCGCCAGGAGGGGCTTCAAATGGAGAACACTCCCCACGTCGCTGGAAGCGCGCGGGCAGTGCCGGGCAAAGCCCGCGCCAAGGGCATGACCGTTTAAGCCTGTTGTAGCCCGGAGGAGACCGGACCGGGCTACCCCCCTAACAACATCAACCCGGCGTCACAAGGATCACCTTTCCATTCTGTGAGTACCTACTGTCGACTAACCCCGGGCGAAGCACTACCCTACGCTCCCGGAGTTTGAAGTTTGCGCAACTTCGCACTACGCGAGCTGCACGTAGCACAGTGCGAACAGTCGTAGTGCAGAGCTCATTTTTTGCTTGTTCGCGGTCCTGAACGTCATGTTCGCGACCACGAGCAAGCAAAATGACATCCCGGCGAGATTCTCAACTCGAGGAGGTAAGGTTTCTCATTGTGAGTGGTTGCGCATGCTCGCGACCGCTCTCAATGAGAAACTACCAGTCCACCTTGAGAAAGCTGCAGCTCGAGTAATAATCTACTCGAGCAGCAGAAAACTACAGCTCGCACTGTGCAATCATTGAAAATGCTACTATGCAGCTCGCGTAGTGCTACGTGAAGTTTGCGTAGTGCGAAGTGCACTTTGCGTAGCTCTACTTCGCGAACTACGCCCACCCCTACTGTCGACCTAAATTAAGTGGAATAATGGTGGGCCGTTAAGGGGGAAGCAATAAATCCACTACAGGGGGCTATGTGGTTAGAACATTGAATGCATTTATTACCAGGGCCACGAGTGTCCTAGAACATGAAATTATTCTCACAGAGCGACGGCTCTCTCAGGATATGGCATTTGCTAAAAGATAGTCCCTCGGGGTTTGGCCTGCGCCCTTACTCCTGAGCATATCTTACCCATTCCACAAATCAGTATTCCTGAAGGGAGTCCGATTGTACATTGCTCGCAAACTGCCGAGGGAGGGAGAAAACTACCCCAAATTGGCCAGCACTGAAGATAGGAGCGATGATTCGGTGTCACTACCAGAATCTAACTTGGTGGCGCCCGGTGCAGAAGTGCTGAATTGTAGACAGTTACGTGGGCGCCGGGAAGGAGCAGTTCCCAAAAGGAAGCGAGGTGGTGGAGCCAGTCGCGGGAAGAAGACCAAGCTCCCTAAACTTAACGAAACAACTGTCGCTAACACCCCGGCTTCGAACACTCAAGTAAGTGGCCAACCCACACAAGTAATATTAACTGACCATAGCGAGTCAACAAACTCTCAGGTTTTATGCCCAAACGAGGATGCACTGCTAACAAAACTGGGTGCACTCTTGGAAATGTCCCTGCAGCCCCTGGAGGGGAGATTATTACAAATTGAGATGAGGCTGACAAAAATTGAAGGGAGCATTGAGGCTTTGAAGGCCAATAAGGGTCAAATTGCTCTACCTAGAGCTATAGATCTGGGAGAAGGGACTTTGTTAAGTCCAGATACACCACCAACCAACTTTCATCCCCCCCGGGGAAAAGGCCAACCGCTATATCCGACACCAACTTTACTAAGGACACCACAAGGGCAGCAACTACCCAAAATGTGAATGTCCATAAACAGATGGGAGGAGAAGAGCGGAGAGTTGCCAGTGGTTTGATAAAAAAGAAGACAACAGCCGATGGCCCACACTGTATTTTACCCTCAATTGACCTTCCTCCGGAAAGTGTGCCATATGTGGTTGTTTTGACTGGGGTCCCCCAATTGGCCTTAAATGGGACTGAAACATACCACGAGTTAAAAAATAAATGTATCCACTGGTTGAACATCTTTAGATCGTTACCCAGGAATGTGCATTGTCAGATTTTATTTGCCAGGAGAGTGGGTTGGGTAGGAAGTAGATTTAAAGAAATAGAGGGAGACTGCATTGTTATCAACTTTAAAGATAGAAGGGTGGTGGAACATATATGCATGTGCCCTGTAACAGTGGCCCCTTCTAAAATCCGCCCTTTGAGTTTAAACTTTTTTATCCCCCTCCTTCAAACAGTCCAAATGATCTCTACTGGGGATGGGTAGATCAACATGTACCACTGGATTTTGTGGAAGATAGGGAGGGAAATCCATCTATGTGGGGCTTCCCAGTTAGTAAAAGGTTCCATTCACTTGATCAGGTTGATTGACTATGATCAACCTGCTTATCCCCGTCTCCACCTCAAGCGGTCCGTAATACTCAAAACAACATTTTGGATCAGGGTCTAGTGAATACAGTTGTACGGAAAGATTGTCCCCCGCCTCTGTAGAGATAAATAGGGATATGGAGGGAAATCTTGGCAGTCTCAGTTTATTGTCATGGAATATCGCTGGCCTAATGGCCAAATTAGACTTGCCAGACTGGGTAGCCTTTATAGATTCCCTTGGGATCTGCCTCTTCCAAGAAACTTGGGCACCTAGTTCTATCCATCGGGTGGGTTTCTCGACTTATTCTGAACCTGCCGCTAAGGGTCCCAGAGGCAGACCATCAGGGGGTATGTGTATCTGGGTGGGAATTCACCTGGAATGCGAGGTAAAAAGAATTAATACCTTTTCACTAGACATAATTTGTATTCTTCTGACCTTCAAAAGTTGCCAAAAAGTGGCTTTAATTCATATATACTCTAGACCTGTCCAGTATAATAGCACATCTCTGACCTTGGCCCAACTGGACACGTTCCCTAAATCTCTACCTGGAGACGTGCCCTATGCCATTGGTGGGGATTTCAATTGCCACTTTGAACCTTTTTGGACTCACGAAATCCATCACCGCAGAAGAAGACGATATTTGGGGAATCCCACCTCCCAACTCCTATGTGGTAAAGAGATGTACCCCACTAGTGCTCCAGTTGACATCCCTCACACTTTCCCTCTCGATAAGGGCGTGTAATGGGCATTTCCAGAATGACAACCCAGGGATCCCAACTTTTAAAAGACGTAATCAAGCGACAGTAATCGATTATTTTTTCATTAGTTTGAAAATTTGGCATAGAGTGATGGATTTTAATGTGTTGGAGCGCTTGGAAAGTGACCACAACCCACTCACTATTATGCTAGATTTCCAACTAGGTAATTCTGATCAAGGTCCTCTTATCTCGCCCAGATCTGACCTTAGAATAGTCAATGGAGAGAGGCGTGTTCGCTGGGCAAAAATTGCCCAATCCTCTGATTTAGTGGCATATATGTATAACGGCATTATCCCCCTCCTAGCAAAGGTGTCCCTTGTGCAACAGCCTATCAGTGATAATAGGGTTACCTACGATCTGGGAAGTATCCATCTAGAGATGGTGGCAACCCTTGCTAATTTTTTTTATCGCCCTCAATCAAACAATCAGAAACCACGAGGCGATAAAAACCCATGGTTCAATAAGGGCTTGTAGTGTAGTTCCTATATTCCCAATAGGCTCTCCGCATTGGAATAACATAAACAGCAGTTTAGACGTCGGACTGAGGTTGACTAGGTCTCTACTGAATATGTTAGAATTATTTAGTTATGCCAGCTAGCTTAGAGGTCACTAACAACTTTCTCGAATGAACAGGGAGGAGTTAACTTCCCTGATTAGACAACAAGGGATTAGCTTCTGACAACTGCATACACATGACAACTTTGCTCCCCCAGAATAAGGAGTATATCTCCAGAGTCGTGTGAAAACAATAGATAGCTATTTCACTCAGTCAATCGTGCATACTTAGTTTCACCAGAGTGCAGAGAAATAGAGAAACGGACGTTTTCAATAAAAGGTGTTATTTATTTAGCAGTCTTCTTTCTCATGCAAGAGAAGTGAATTGCCACAATTGCAATACTTGTCATGAAGTAAAGTGCGTACAGTAAAAGGAGTATTATGAAATAATACTGTAAAAGCAAATTCAGCGTTTTTGGAGTTTGGAGTACTGCACACTTCTCTAAGAAGTTGTCTGCTAGGCTTTTGCCTTTACTTGATAATTCTTATCCTAAAAATAGGACAGTTAGATGGGCAATTTGTGATTTTTTAAAGTTAAATTTGTACCCTTCAGATGCGAACCCAAGTATTATGGTGTTCACTCTTTTCAAGTGAGTCTCCAGGTCATCGTCTGTAAGATAGATGTCATCGACATAAGATAATGCCTCATCATCATAAATTTGTAGTAACTCTGTTACCCTGGCTGAAAATAATCCTGGGCTATTCTTGAATCCCTGTGGGAGATGACATAATTGATTTTAGGTTCCCATGCTCTAGAAAGCGGTCAAATATCTGCTTTCAGGTGCTATGCTTTGACAGAAGAAACCATTTGAAATATATAATGTTGTTTTATTTTTCTTGCACACAATATTATTCATTAGTGCTGCACTGTGTGAGTTTTGTACTGCAAAAGTTTTACAGCAGGAGTTAAAGTGTCTGTAGTCCAAAACTAGACGATATGAGTCGGCTGGCTTGGAGACAGGAAACAAAGGATTGTTCATTTATGAGGTGCATGTTTCAATCACCCCCTGATATTCAAGTTGATCTAAAATTACTTTTACTTGTTTTTTAGCTTCTTGCTTAACAGGATACTGCCTCTGTGCAGTAGGTTGATTTTTTAACTGGATTTTATGGTGAGGAGAATCCTCATCCCATCCTACATGATTTTTACATAATACAGGGGCTTGGGCCACTGCCCATCTTGTAGCAAGTGTGTATTTTTTATGAATTGGAATGTGATTTGAGAAGGCAGGCATAATCATGTTTTCGCCATGTGGACAGTCACTGAAAAACTCTGGTGGCCAGTCCCTTTCTGCTAGAAGGATATCGTAACCTTTAGATAGATTCTCCCAAAAGAGACCTCTTATTTTCCTAGTTTTATCTCCCTCTATACGTAATGTTATTTCGTATAGTTTATGGGTCACGCTCACTCGGGTGTCTGCAGTTTCCACTTGAATGTATTCATTCGTGTCCACTGTCTCCAGAAGATTCATCAGGATCTTGCGAGCTATGGTCACTTCCGCTACGCTGTCTAGCATTGTCTGGGCCCACTCTCCGTTTTTCAGGAGTGTCCTCAGGATTCTCAGTATGTTTTATTTTAATACTGGCTACCTTCTTTCTGGGATATTGTAATTTTTTACTTTGATGAGCAGGTTCCTTGTCTTTGGACTTGACGTGCTCCTCTTTATGTTCTGACCGTCCTCTTCTTTCCGATTTCTTTGAGGAAGTCTGAAAAGATCGAGAGGGACGTGTATCAATATCTTGATATCTGTCAGGTTTTTTCAAATTGTCCCTATTTCTAAGGTTGTATCTTTTTTCAGAGGGCTCCCGCTGTGGAGACTTGCCCCCCCCTTCTGGAGATCTATTTCTTCGTTGGGGAGACCTTCCTCTGGAGTAAAACTGTTTTTCTCTGGGAGTGGTTTGTTTATTACCCTCCCACTTCTTCTTTTGAGAATTGAGATTATTTTTAATGAAAGTCTTTTCAGGATTTTCAATTAGTTGGGGTTTTACTGGTTTGTTGTATCGTCTAATGTTAATTGAACTAAATCTCTATATGCTTTTGTTAGTTCTTTTATTTTAAGTAAAAGTTCTTCACTTGACATTTTTTCAATGTCGGGATGTGGTGTGTAGCTGGCTAGAACCGGCCATGTGGCTCCTGGTCTACCTAGTGGACCGAGCCTGGTAATGTGATTTTGATGTTTTAGGGCGCCATTGAACCAGAGCAGGTGCTCTTGGTATGTTATTGGAATTTCAACTTCCTCGAAAGGAGAGTATTCCGCTGGAGCTTCGGCTATTTTGTAGTAGTGGAACTCATGTGTTACAGCATGTGCTGCTGGAAAATGTATCCAGAAATAGAATACCTCTGTCTGCCGAAATTCATGTGCCTCTACCACAAATACAACTGTACCACCTCTTGAAGTTTTTTTTCTTATATTGACCGGGATGATTATTGCATCCAGGTCGTTATCTTCATTAAACCCTGTAAGGTCTGCACCTGGTTAATTCGCATCTACTGCGGCTCCACCGGTTTCGTTGTTGTCGCCGTTATTTGACATTGTTTAATGAAAGTTTCTTGCAGAGCAAGTTTTGAGGAAACAAAGATTAGGTGCACAATATTTTGGAACACTGTATCCTTCAACGTTGACTATACCGAAAACTAATACATAGGAATCTCTTCCTACTAAGTTTCGGCGGATATTAACCTTTCACTCAATCCAGACGTCTATTGGAGTTTTTTACGGATAAAGGGGTCTGTGTGAAATAGCACGACTGGGTTACTCTTGCGTTAGATTATTGCCTTACCAAACGTTGGGTGCCATGTAGTGTAGTTCCCATATTCCCAATAGGCTCTGTGCATTGGAATAACATAAACGGCAGTTTAGACGTAGGACTGAGGCCGACTAGGTCTCTACTGAATATGTTAGACTTAATTAGGTATGCCAGCTAGCTCAGAGGTCACTAGAAACGTTCTCGAATGAACAGGGAGGAGTTAACTTCCCTGATAAGACAAGAAGGGATTAGCTTCTGACAACCGCATAAACATGACAACTTTGCTCCCCCAGAATAAGGAGCATATTTCCAGAATTGTTTGAAAACAATAGATAGCTATTTCATTCAGTCAATCATGCATACTTAGTTTCACCAGAGTGCAGAGAAATAGAGAGACAGGCGTTTTCAATAAAAGGTGTTATTTATTGAGCAGTCTTCTTTCTCATGCAAGAGAAGTGAATTGCCACAATTGCAATACTTGTCATAAAGTAAAGAGCGTACAGTAAAAGAGTATTATGAAATAATACTGTAAAAGCATTGATATGGTTTCTGAGCCATTTGATACTTAAAACGGATAAAATATATACAATTACATACAGTGATAAAAGTTGACGAAACGTACTCAACTGGTGCTTCTAAATACGCCTACCCCAGTGTACCTAACCTAAGCCTAGTACGTGGGAAGGAGTAAGGGAGTTGCAGTTTAAGTTAAGTTAGTTTTGCCAAGAATCTGAATCAAGTATTCTCCAAGGGTCTAATCAGCTCCGTACCTTGGTTTTAGAATGAAGGAGGCCTTGTATCTCGTTCTCAGGACTCGATCTCCCAGTAACCCGCAAGGGTGACTAGAAACACTGGAGCTGGATTTTCTCGGCAGGAGAAAAAGACAGCGGGCCCGATTCACTTTCGGTATTCACAGAAGGCATTTAGGCGTCCTAAAGTTAGTAGTCCTAACTTTAGGACTCCTAAATGCCTTCTATGAATACCGAAAGTCCTAAAATTACGATTTTTCTCAATTTAGTAGTAGTAAAGTTAGGACTACTAACTTTAGGACGCCTAAATGCCTTCTGTGAATACCGAAAGTCTTAAAATTACGATTTTTCTCAATTTAGTAGTAGTAAAGTTAGGACTACTAACTTTAGGATGCCTAAATGCCTTCTGTGAATACCGAAAGTCTTAAAATTACGATTTTTCTCAATTTAGTAGTAGTAAAGTTAGTACTCCTAACTTTACTACTACTAAATAGAGAAAAATCCTAATTTTAAGACTTTTGGTATTCACAGAAGGCATTTAGGAGTCCTAAAGTTAGTAGTCCTAACTTCTGTGAATACCGAAATGAGTAAGTTCATTCTGTGAATACCAAAAGTAGTAAGTGCATTCTGTGAATGCCAAAAGTAGTAAGTTCATTCTGTGAATCGGGCCCAATGTCTTTCTTAGTGCGTCAAATGAGAGGGATGGCTTCCTTCGGCACTCGCATCAGCTGGGCTTCGGATAAGTAGACAGCCGCTCTGCTCCAAACCACCGTGTGTTGCTTAAGGCAAATGTTGGTCTATTTATACCTGGAAGGTGCCATGTTTGACGTAAGGTTGGACATAAGACGTCAATAAAAGATGTCACTAAGAACTGGCAGTTCTTTCAGGACTCGCAGGAGTTCTAGGACAAATCAAAACAAAAGCATGGGGAATTCCCAGGTTGCTGGAGGTTTGGTTTGTTTAAAGAACTTGTTGTACTTTCTAGGAGTCTAGGGAAGTATCCTTGCTGTATTTGGACTGCATTGGCTATTACGAAATATGGATATGATTCTTATGCCTTTATAAGGATATGATTTGTTATGACCACATAAGAGCATAAATCAAGAATATTTAATTAGGGTCCTAGATACGTTCACAACAGGCTGTAGGGTCGCCAAGCGATCACTCCTAGTATCCTTGAGGGGTGGGGAACCCGCAACTATCAAGGCAGCTAGGGCTGATTTTAAAAAAGTTATTACCATTGCCAAATCTGAATGGGAAAAACACCGATGGCAAGATATTAAAATTGCGCTTGAAGAAAAAAAAACAAGGGCCTTCTGGAATCTCGTCCACACAGGGAGCATAGAGGGCAAGTCTGGTGTGGATCCTAATATCTCGGAGGAATCTTGGCGCCTTTATTTTAAAGATCTTTATACGGTATCTCTAAATGAAAAACATGAGCCGCCCGTAGCACTTTTATCACCCAATCCTATTTGGATTATCCCACCCTGTACGGCGGACGAGGTAAAGTTGGCACTGAGTAAGCTCCAACTGAATAAAGCCCCAGGTCTAGACAGGATTCCAGGAGACCTGTATAAAAGCGAGCTAGGAGTGTGGGTTCCCTATCTCTACTCTCTTTTTAATGCAATCTTCCAGGGACTCGAAATACCTAGTACCTGGTTTGGGGCAGAGATTATTCCCATTTTTTAAAAATGCTCGCCTATGGACCCAGCAAACTACTGGCCAATTATCCTTATTGATGTTTGCCAAAAACTTTACGCTAGGGTACTTTTGCAACGTTTGCAGGATTGGATCAGTGATTACGACATTCTTCCTCCTCTGCAAGCGGGTTTCAGGGCCAAAACTTCTACGATAGACCAACTCTTTCGGCTCCAGCTAATTTACTGGAAGCACGTTGTGTTGGAAGGTGGGAGCCTATACTTAACCTTCGTTGACTTAAAATCTGCATTCGATACGGTGGACCGTAGCCAGCTGTGGACCATCTTGCTGACTAAGGGGGTTCCACCTTACTCATGCCATCTACTTAAACAACTTCACGAAGGTACCTTTGCTAAAGTTAGATATGGTAGGAATGGTCAACTGACAGATCCGTTCCCCGTGGACAAGGGGGTGAGGCAGGGATGTGTGTTGGAGCCCATCCTGTTCTCCCTATTTTTAAACGGTCTGATAGATGACCTACTAATGATCAAGGATATAGACTCCCCAAAATTGTCCCAAACCTGGTTCCCCGCTCTGATGTTTGCAGACGACACTCTGTTGTTGTCAAAGTCAGCGCGGTGAATGCACGTGTCCTTAACCAATTTGCACAGTTTTGCCATAAACGGAATCTCGTGATTAACATTAAAAAAAACAAATATATGATTTTTAATGCTAGATCAATTAATTGCCCACAACCTATGCTAGATGAAGGAGCTCTTGAAAGGGCCCCCACCTTTGATTATCTTGGCCTTACATTGACGGAAAAAATGGGATGGGGCCCCCAGATGGTCAAGGCCAACCTTAGACTTACCCAGTCAGTCACAGTCCACAAGAGCTGTGTTTTAAAAAACATTAGTCCACCATTGGAAATATATAGGGTCCAAGCAAGATCAGCCTCTCTTTATGGGGCAGAACTGTGGGGGCATAAGCTCCACAAGGAACTCACAGTTACCGAAAACAATTTCCTTAGGCATCTTTTGACTTTGCACAAAAACACACCGCTTGTTCCATTAAGGCTGGACTTAAATATTATTCCTGTTGCAGATATTATCTCCATCCGACCACTCTTATACTGGCGGAGATTGTGGAGTACCCCTGAGCTGGCCAGTTATAAAGATGACTTAAAACGGTGCTGTCCACTCTGGGGGCGGGCAACTTACCTTGGTTTTACATTCCTTTATGGCTATTGGTATGGAAAATGTATGGACTGACCCTGAAGCATCCTGCCCTGCAATATCCCAGAAATCCTTGGTGAAGGTACTAAAAGAATACAAATTGGCACAGATATTCCAGTTAGAAAACCCCTCAAGCTTAACCTATAGATTCCTAGATTTTAAGAGCAATTATGAATTTGAAATGGCTTTGGACACTATCCAACCGACCTTATAGCCAAGAAACTGTTTTTGCAGTTCAGATATGGAACCCTCCCTCTATTTGCGATTACCAATAAGTGGGATGGAGGTTGTTCTTTTCTTTGCCCTGGGTGTCAGACTGAGGAAGAATCCTTAATCCATGTTACGCTGTTCTGTGAAGCTTATAAACAATCAAGGCGTAAATGGATCATCCAACTCTGCAGGAATCTGGGAAACTACCTTGATTTCTTCAGGATTTTATGGACTGATACCGACCCACTTCATGTGGTCGCAGTATCAAAATTTGTGAGAAATTTGGAGTGGTTCTTAAAAATTTTAAACGTTTGATGTAAATTATATTTTTATACTCTATTCTATAACTATGAATTTTCATTAAGACTGTACTTAATGGTATTCATTCTTCTATCTTGCTTTATTACTATGTGTTTAATGGAATGGCGCACTGTGACCTTGGACTGGTAATATGAATTGTATTGTTGTGACTGTGCTTTTATGGCTATAACTAGTCGCAATAAAGTTCAAATTGAATTGTATTAAGTCATTTCTTTAAACAGCATATCCTTATTTCTATTCCCAGTATTCTCTGGTTTGTATAGGCTATGTAGGAAAGACTTTACATTAAGATCTCCCTTTAACAGCGCCTTCTCCACAATGCTTTCTCTCACTCGAGCCCCTTATACCTCACCATAGAAACCAGCCTCAGGGTTAGTTGTCCAACTCTCCTTCAGTCACCTTTCTACAAACTTTCGACCTGGAGAAAAATGGCTCAGTTTTCTGGAGAGAATTGTCTGCAATCTTCAGGGATCTGTTGCTTTTCTCTAACTCTCTGACAGGTCATGCTGATATAGTCAGAATGGACAAACATGTGGCAAAATCCTTGGGAAGAGTAGTTCACAAGACCTGTGCTTGGGCAGCATCTGTTTTTCCTCTCTATAGGCTATATACATTCTGGGATAGACAATGTGTCCACAGATTTCCTACGCAGCGTGTTTCCCACCTCAACAAAGTATTTCCTGAGAGCAGATAACTTCAGGACATTTGTCACAGATTCAGGAGTCCACTAATAAACCCTCTACTTCTAAGATTATTTTCTAGGGGGGTCTCAAAGCCTTTTCAATCAATGCCTTTTCATCTTCTTGACTCCTAATTGTCCTTTCCACCTTCCCTCTCTTTTCTTTGCTAATGACTAGTGGCTATCATGGCCTTTGGCTCTGCCTGGAAAACGTTTAAAAAGTCTTGGGACTCTACTTGAATTTAAATCACAAATTTTGAGAAGCTTTGATCTGGCTGAACCTACATTTTGTTCTCCCCGTCATCCTTGGGATCTTTCTTGACATCCTTGAGATCTCTCCAGTCTGCTCCCTTATAGCCTTTAAAAAAATCTTTCCTAAAACTTCTTTCACTAAGGTTATTTTATTAGTACCTATTACCTCTCCATGTAGGTTGGGTGAAATTGGGCCCCTTTTTTACCCTGAACCATTTCTTCATTTTCTACTTGAAGGTCTTGTTCTTCATTATTACCTGAGGTTTTGTTTCGTTTAAGTCTGAAACAAGAGGTTGTCCTTCTTTATCTTTGTGCTTGACACTCTTCTAAGGAAGAACAGTCTTTATATATGCTGATGCTGGCAGGATACTAGAGATATTTACAATGCACCTCTAATTTTCAAACCATATCTTTGTTTATAACTTGTTGACCTAGCAGTTGAGGTTTTAAGCATTCAGTTGAATCACTTAGCTGTTGGATTCACCTTGCAATTTCTATGGCTTATGCTCAAAGGAGATTTTTTGCCACACCAGGTCTAAGTCATTCCACTTGGGGAATTTCTGATATATATGTAGTTGCCCAAAGTGTTTCCATCATTGATGTGTCTAGACCTACCATTTGTCTTTCTCCAGATACATTCATTGTACTATACAAGTTATAGTGGATGAAATGTGGTGGAACGTTTGGTTCTGCTGTGTTGAGTTCCCTAACTGACTAGAGTTCTTTTTATGAGTTATTTCTTCAGTTATTAATACATTCCTCTGTTATGTATTATTTTCATTTGGTGCTCATTAATGCCATCCCATCCACTTGTTAAGTTCGCAAATGTTAAGGATGGAGAGGGAGAGAGGGACAAGATGGTAATGCCTGGATTACATTGTGGTAATCTTCATTAAACTGAGGCCTATTCTTCTTGTCCCTGTCTTTACACCATATTTCCTCCATGGGAGTGGTGGAATTGATTCTCTTCAATTTTTCCTTGGTAGTTTTACAGGAATTTCTGTTGGAGGATGTAACAATATACTAAATGTTAAAGGGAGTATTTTTCTAATCATTTTTTTTCAGATAAATAGAAAGATAGTGCTTTCAAAACGGCCTGTTTTAGGAGGTGTGACATGAAGATTATCTCTAAGTAATTTGGGAATTACTAAACATTAAGGGCCACATGTATCAATTTTAGAACTAGTGATTACCTAATTGTGATTTTCTGTGAATCGCAATTAGGTAATCAATATTCTTAATGCATGAAACTTCATGAGTTTCATTTAGTGATTCTTGGTGGGTCGCAAATCGACCTACTGCATTAATATTAATGAGGTAGGTCGCAATTTGTGACCAATTGGGAATCGCTAAAATCATGGGGATGGTGGTCTGCTGGGGTCAGCAGGTCACCATGTCTGTGACTGCTTTTAAATAAAGCAATCTTTTTTTATTGCAGCACTTTTTCCTTAAATAAAAACAGGTTGCATTTAAAAAAGAAAAATGAAAAGTTTTTTTTTTACTTTTTAACCCCTTCGCTACTGGGCCTCCCACCACGCCTGTACCAAGCCTTTTTTGGGCTATTTGGGGTAGTTTGAGCTTAGGCCCCTGGAACTTTTTGCCCACATAAGGTATCCATTCCAAATTTTTTTTTGAGGATTATAAAGCCACCCAAGGTTGTGGATTCCTACGTTGCATTTTGGGTCATTTCTTGAGTGCTAGGCCTACCCACAGAAATGAGGTAACATTATTATAAAGAGACTTTGGGAAATACTGGGTGGGTGGAAGTTTGTTGATCCATGCAGATTCTTGAAGTTTCCATCACATAAATGTGAGGAACATGTGCTTTTTCTACAAAGTTTGAGGTTTGCAATGGATTCTGGGTAACTAAACCGGGCAAGAGACACACAAGCCACTCCATCCTTGATTCCTCTGAATGTCTAGTTTCCAAAAATGTATAGGTTTGCTAGGATTCCCTATGCTCCTGGCATGCCTAGCGTCCAAAATGCACAGCTACGCACATTGCGAAAAAAGTTTGAGTTTACTGGAAAAATGCAATGTGTCCACGTTGCGTTTTGGTCCATTTCCTGGTGTGTGTACTAGGCCTACCCAAACAAGTGATGAACCATTTTTATCTGGAGACTTGGGGGAGTGTTGGGTGTGTGGAAGTTTGTGGCTCCCAGCAGATTCAAGCACGTTCTATCACAGAAATGTGAGGAAAATGTGTTTTTCATTTTACAAAGTTTGAGAATTGGAAGAAATTCTGGGTAACAGAACCTGAAGAGAGGCAGACAAGTCACCCCATCCTGGATTCCCCTGGGCGTCTAGTTTTCAAAAATGCAGGTTTGCTAGGTTTCCCTAGATGCCAGTTGTGCTCGGGCCCAAAATCCACATCTAGGCACACTGCAAAAAAAAGGTCAGTGCCTAGTGGGCTTTCTGCCATCCGGGGGCGGGGGGCAGATTGGGGGCTATTACCCCGCTATCACCCCCAAGGGGCCAGAAAGACTGTGGCCATCTTTCAGGTGGGTGAAGGCATTGGCAGGCCCATTCTGGGCAGGCTTCACTCCTACGTGTGAAAAACCCAGCATAATTCCTGGCACCAAGTGGGCTCCCTGCTACTGGGGGTTGGGGGGGGCAGATCAGGTGCTATTGCCTCCATCTGCCTCCCGGGGAGGAAGAAAGACTGTGTCAATTTTGGGGGGGAATTGGCATGTCCATTCTGGGCAGCCCCATCCCTATGTATAGTAAAAGAAATCCCTAGTGCCTAGTGGGCTTTATGCCCCCCCTGGGGGGAGGCAGATAAGGCTATCACCCCCATATACCTCCTTGAGGGCAGAAAGGCCTAAACCCTGGTACTACTGCCCCCCTCTGCCTCCTGGGGGGGCAGAAAGACTTTGGCATTTTGGGGGGGGGGAATGTGGGGGCATTGGCATGGTCATTCTGGGCAGCCCCCACCCCTGACTATGAAAAAACAATCCCTGGTGCCTAGTTTGCTTTCTCCCCCCTCACCCTAGGGGGAGGCAGATTGGGTGCATCAGCCCTCATGAATATGCCCATTTCAAAACGGGGAAAAAAGACCCTTGACCTAGGCACGCTCCCCTCTCCCTGGTGCCTTGTGGGTGAATCCTTGCTTGGGGATCCCCCTCATGGGGCGATCCCCAACCAGGGTCCACTAGGGAGGGGTACCATTGGAATGGGGAGATTCTTTCCTTTGCAATGGTACCTCTCCCATGTGTTTCCTTGCTCGAAGGCTGAGATAGCCCCATGAGCACCAGAGCACTGAAACTGAAACTAGCTGATTGGCTAATTTTATTTCATTTTCAATGGAATGACGACTGTCCGCCATGCTCGCGATCGTCGTTACATTGCAAAAAAACAACCTTGGGAGGTTAAGTAAGCTCATCGCCACCTCCTGAGGCAAAATAAATAAATAATGGCATCCCTCCGCTGTTTACAGCAGAGAGATTCAGTGCACTTGTGAACATGGCGGAATGGTTCTCCCTTGAGCACACAAGCACTGGTGCTCATTACGGAACCATTCCGCCATGAGCACCGAAATTGTTAAGAGCAGGCAGTGATCTGTGGGACCACTGCCTGCTCTGAAAAAATGTTTTTGTTACTATTCCCAAAGGGAAAGGGGTACCTCATCCCATTTGCGAATGGATTACCACCTACTTGAAGTAGGTGGTAAAATGTTAATGTTTTGTGATCGTATTTCGGTCGCAAAACATTCCAAATACCGTTATGATTTGGTAGTAGGAAGGGACACTCTGAACATGCCCCTTCCAATACCAAATCAGTATGTTTTCACAATTCCAAATTACGATTTATTAACATGTTACCAAATCACAAATTGGAATTCATACATACCAAAATACATTTTACTGGTCGCAAACGGTCCGATTCTGCTAATAGGGCTGTTTGCGACCAGTAAAATGCATAAAACATGTGTCCCTAAGTCTTAGGTCTATTAATTAATTAATTTTATTTTAAGGTTTTGTATGTCACCAACTAGCCACAGTTTGGCTACTATAATGGCTAGATATAGAAGAGTTGAGGGTATTTAAGAAGGGAAATTGACCCAGGGTGCTCTTGTGACAACGACAACCATGGACTGCCGGTTCAGCTTTGCATACAGGCTGTAGGGAGTATAAAAAAAAGACGCAGGTGCCAAAGGTAGTGGGACGATACAGCCAACCATGCTAGAGAGTAAGACATGCTGTGTACTTGGTGCTAAGAGAGTGCACATGGACGTAACACATGCCCAAGCAGCGTTTGCGGCTCAGGGGGGCCTCCAATCATTCAGGGATCACCACACCATCTCCTAAGTGTGGGGGGGAGGGGGGGGGGGGGTCAATGAGCCCAAAGCCTATGTATATTTGTGAGATAGTGGAGGCTACGTGGCTCCTCATGACTATAGTGCAGGGGGGCTCTTCATTGTTACTGGACTAGGAGCCCCCTCGATCTATGCATGCGGGCAGCTTTTCTGTCTTCGAAGATCCGCATGCTATAACTGATCATTCCTCAGGTGTGGCGCAGAGCATACAATCTTCTTTGCACAGGGTTGTGTGCCTGGCTGGTGTACAAGGCTGCTCTGGCATAGTTACAGTGTTAGGTATTTCCAACTGCTACAATTTCCAGCGCATAATTGGCGAAGCTTGCGGCACAAAGATATTTTCAAAGGCTCACATGAAAATCGAATGTCTTTGTGAGGTGTACCTCTCGGTTCGTTGTTCTTAAATGATTTCTTTTTTGTGCTGTTTGACAGGGTTTAAAGGGTGCAAATATAATGGAGCACGTGTTTGATATTAAGTCACTTTGAGGCACTATCATTAGGACCAGACACATTGAAGCTATCATCCTTTAGCTCTACCACCTGCGGCTGAGATTATGCTGGCTGTAATGTTTGCTTGCTGAAAGGGGACCTGCCAGGAAGACAAATGAGAGCGCGCGCTCCTGTGCTTGAAAGCATCCGATGACGCTGTCTGTTCTCCGGGAGGTGCCACAGACAAACACGTGCCATGCTAGCCTTTAGTAAGCCTTCAAAGTCAGCCTGAAGGTGAGTTTTTAAAGGAAATTGAGACATTTACAGGCCGACCTCAATTCAGACATTTTAACAATTCACTGTATACAAAGTTAAACATTACATAGACCGGGTGACTCATAAAACAATGACATAATGTCACAACATTTTTCTGTCAAATTTTTATGTTACTGAAGTGATTATCACGGATGCACCGGCGAGGAGCGACATGGAAATGCCTGTTTCAAATGTGAACGGTGAACACTACACATAACCAATTACTTTGAGGGGCTATCTAGTGATTTGAAAAGAAGTATCTTTCGTTCAGTTTTTATTTTATTTGTTTCCATTCTGGTGCGTTGTATTAATGTTCCATTTCTTTTTCTATGCGGTGAAGATTATCGTTAGATTCTTTTTTGCTTTTCCCTATTACAATTAGTGGCCCTGATAATATTCATTACTGAGGTAGTGCCAATTTGCGAGATTGTGCAAACAGAGCTTTGTTCTGCAAAACACAGCTATGTTACCATAACATTCATATGGAGGAGTTATGATGCCTCTCAGGAATAGAAATACGAAGCACGAGAAACAAATTCTATTCATATAAAACGTGTATTTATTTTAACTTTTATATGTGTATAAAAATAAAATAAAGACGAATAATGCATTTTAAAAAAAAGCAATAGTAAAACTACACACACATTGTTTATTGTCTAAAACGTCACTTCTTATTCCACACTGTATAAATACATACAAATGAATAACCATGAAATAGTGAGTGCGGATATAGCTACCCTGTCCTCCTTTAAGTGCAAAACATTGGTGTTTAAAAGTAGATTACTAGTAGTGATAAGTAGTGACTTACCACTTGTAATAAGGCTACTTATAAAAGGTTCATTTAGGATCTCAATAAATGATTCCCTTCCTCAACCCTTGGTATCTAGCAGCGAGCAGGCAGGCTTAGCTTAGGACACAGGTGTGCATTGCATTTCAAAATGCCAGTACATTAAATAAGTAATGGCCAGATGTACAACTGCTTTTAACAGTCGCAAGTGGAGAATTTGGCTATTTGCAATCTCTAAATGGCTTTTAGCATATACTAACCCGATAGGTAACCTAATAGGGTTTGCAAGTCGCTATCAGGAAGGGCATATCAAGAAAATCCATGGTCTACTCTGATAGGACACTTCACATCTCATCAAGCAGCTCTGCCTCAGCCTGGGAAAGACTGGCCAATGGGGAGAGGGCAGCTGGAAAGCTGGATTTTGGCTCAGAGAAAAGAATGTTTAATACCTTATTTTCTGTATTAGTTTTTACAAATGTATCAGGGGCAAGTTGTTGGATTTATCTTAACTATTAATTAGATACCTTGAAGTATATTTGTAGATGGCTCCTGACAATATTTATAAAATATCTCAATGTTAGCCTATGGAGCCATTCACTACAGTGGGGAAAACAGAATTGGCAGCTTTTCACTCACTAGGGCTTCTAAAACATATTTTCTAATGTCTCTGCTCATGGTTACAAGCACATTACCCCTAGGGCACCTAGGGGAGATAATAGGGTTGACATATGTAAAACTAACATAGATTACGTCAAGGGAAGTGCCTTTAATGCCAAAGTTGAATTTGCATATAATTACATTTTAAAAGCAGCCTGCAGGGCTGGCTTTGTAAATGACAGCAGGCAACACAGTAGTGCACAATCTAGTGCAGGAAATCTACAGGGCCTCTAAACCATCCTGTCTGATTATCTTCTAGGGACTTATAGGTAGTTTGAATCCCCCTTGCCTTATTATATATGGGATTTACAAGGGTCTGTCTTTGCCTATTATAAGTATACATAACCATGCACTTTTAATCAGAACACATACCCTGGGTCTGATTAGCAGAGTCCAGGGCACAATTTGAGTCAGAAAACCAGCATCTAGTATTCAAAATGGGGGCAAACAGTGGGGAGACTCTGCAAAAGGGCCTGCTTTCTCAAATTTAACTCCTAGATGTACCATATTCATTGTGCAGATAAATGCAAGAAAGAAATGCCTGTGTTAAGTTTACAATGTACCATGTTTTGTACGCAAACAAATACTCTGTACAAAAGACTCAAAAAGGAAACTAGAGGGGTGGCATATATTCCACTTGTGCAATATGTAAACTGGAGACAATAGAATAATACAAATTCTAGACTGTACAATATTTCTGCAATATGATTCACCCATCAACAAGCTATTTGTTTAACCTCATGCGCGCTAGCGGAATTCCGCTCGTACGCTGAGATTTTTAAAAGCGCATGTTACGTGACGAGCTGGGCTCGTCATCAGCATGCGAGGAGGCTACGCCATGACGAGCCCAGCTCGTCATCAGCGTGGAAGGGGTTAAGATGGGACTTAACATTGTAATAATTAGGTTTGCGTGTTTCTTATTAGACTAGCTTTTATAAAGCCTTACCAGCTCAAGAAGTGTAAAGTCAATTACAATTATGCATATTGTGGAGTATGATTAGATTCACAGGTGGAACTTACTGACATATAGCGTTGGCTCAAAGCTAGTGCCATGAAACTCATACATTACCAGGAGCCGACTATTGGACGCAAACACGCATCAGTGAAAAATATTTTAGTATTGTGTGAAAAGAGATTGCATTGTATTGCATGAGATACCGGATAATGTGTGCAAAGAGAGCTTAACTGGTCTTCAGCAGTGGCAAGTGCAATCATCACTATTGCTAACTGACATTAGCATTAACTTTGGGGCATCTCATAATAAGGCGTAAACCATAAACAATAATGAAGCCATGAAAAACCCACACAGAAGCAACGATTCTCCTCAGAGTGAAGGTTATAATACACCAACAAGGAGACAGACTGCTGCAATTGAAAGCAAATGAGCCCAAGAGCAGTCTATGTATTAAAAAATATAAATAATGAGGGTAACTTTGATTGGAATTCCAGAAGACATCAAGTTAGATAATAGATACATTTGACATGAACACATTGCCATGTCCCTTGAGCCAGCAGCAGATCTACATGCAATACCACTACTTGTAAAAAAGTGTTATACTGCCCTTACTCTCCTTGTTTTCTTCCAGTCCACATGCGCAGTAGTATCTGGCATCTCACAAAACCTCTGATATGTATTTATACCATGTTTTCTGGAAGCATCCTTGGCCATCGTACCACAGCACCTCATGTTTACTTAACTAGAGGTTATTGAAGGAAAAGACCCATCTAGTATTTGTATCTGGCACTGCCTCGAGACATAGGTGTCTCAAGGAAAGTGAAATGAATCCCACATGGACCATTTAGTTAATGATGACATTTGGTGTCAAGCTGAGCGATGTGCAGGTGTGACAACAGCTCAGGGTGGTTTCTCGCATGATCTATAATAAAAACCACACAGATTATATTGGTCTCAGTGTCTCCTTTGGTACAAACTTGTAGTAACTTTACGCTGGGAAATGGTGAATAGCTAAACATAGTAAATTTACTACAAAGTGTAAGAGCAATTTTACACTTGGAGATTTACTCATGTGTTGATTTTCCTTTATGACTAGGATCCTCTTAGTGCGTCTCTAATGATACATGTTAAAAGCATCAATCCCTTCTGTGGAAGAGGTCAGGGCATTTAAGACTCTTTAGATAGTGTCACACCAGGATGGTACTCGCAAATGTTTTTTTTGCACAGAGTTGTTTAAAGGCTTAAAGTAATTTACTGCCTGATTCATCAAGGTGAGTATTTGCTATTCCTTAATAGTGATTATTAAGGAATCGCTATTAAGGAATAGCAAAATGCTATTCACCAAGAAATCGGTAAATAAATTGCGATTTCTAATTATTCCTTAATTGCGATTAGCAAATTGCAAATCGCAATTAAGGAATATCTCCCCATTCATTCCTATGGGCCCAAAGGCCCATAGGAATGAATGAGAAGACATTTCAATGTGCGAATCGCAATTAGCCATTCGCATATTGAAATTGTGATTCCAAGGGTGCAGGGGTGTCCAAAGGACACCCTGTAGCACCCCTGAAATGTATGCTACATTGGTGTTGCACACACACATGTCCCAAGGACATGTGTGTGTGTAACATGAAACTTGAAAAAATGCATTTAAATGCATTTTTCTAAGTTTCCGCTATTTACCACGAGGTTTGAACTCGCGGTAAATAGCGGGAAATTTTTGCGAATTCGCAATTTAAAAATGTTTCAAGAATAGCATTTAAGGAATCTCTAATAGAGATTCCTTAAATGCTATTCCTCGCAAATATGCGAATTCTTAAATAGCGATTTTTGCATTTGGGATGATGAATCCCAAATGCAAAAATACTGCTCGCAAAGGGCCAGATTCTCAGAATCTGGCCCTTTGCGACCGGATTTAACAATGATGAATCAGGCTGT
>NW_028247162.1:0-84304 GCF_964263255.1 Lissotriton vulgaris
GCAGGTCACATTGTGGGTTATCACTGTTGTAAATAAAACAGCGATAATGTTAAGCATTAGCTAATGACATGATATCGTAATTCACATGTTGCGTTTTCCCGCTCAACTCTCATTGGTAAGACTCCATCTTGTTTTTATGTCCTCCATTTTGTATGCTACAAATTGCCATGTGCTCGCCATGTGACGAGTCCTACCTCTTTGCTAGTCGCCCTTAAGATCTGCACGGCAACAATCTATAAATAAACCCCTTTGTGCGTCTAGCGCATGCTCAGTAAGAGTCACATCTGTCTTTGATCAGCGTAGATAGGAATGTGCTTTTCGCGAGTCTCAAGAACCGTTAACTCCACCTATGTATTGATCATGTTCAAAAATGTCCATATATGTTCGTAAATCATGCTCTGAGCTGTACCCGCCTACTTATGAACCCCTTCTTTGTGTATAAAAGGGGGCTATGTGCTGGATTTCTGTTTGCTACCCTGTACAATGCTGTAGAGTGTTGTGTAGGCTGTAGGACCACCTTTAAAGGTTTATTAAACTATGTTTTTGTATTTTGAGTTTCCGTGCCAATTTCTTTCTATAGTCTGAGGATTTCCTGCATAGAAGGGGGATTTTGCACTAACAGGCCTTGCTGAGGCCTGTACTTATCAATCACCATGAGGGGAACAGTGCTGGTTCAATTTCTCATTGAGTTGGAATTATTCAGGGACAGAAGAGGAGGGTGTGGGGGAGATGGGGATGGGGTGAGGCACTCCTGGGGCTGGCTTCTTAGTGTGTTTTGATATCTGCAATAATATTCTGGGTAATACCAGGCTTTACATAGCATTCATTCAAGCTTGATCTGAAATATCACACTAGGCACACAATACCCCACTTTCCACCCTATGGTTAAAGTAATCATGTGAAGTGTTGGGTTTAATGGCACACAATTTGGAGGGAAAAACAGAAAGTTGTTCTGGAGGTGATTTGCATCAAAGGGGCCCAAATGAGAACAAGCAACACCCATTTTATGGATCTGGGGGCATATTATCAAGGGATTTAAAACCCAAGAAAGCGGAGATAAAATTATCTCCCTATCAGCAACAGGGTGCTAACACGCAAATTCGCATGTTAGCACCCTTTTTCTCTACGCTTCCCCTTGTATCTCTAATGAGATGCAAAGGGGGCGTTCCAGAGAAAAATAATAGGAGTAATGTTGTTAAGCGACATTTCTCCTATTATCAAGGATTTCGCTAACCCTGTTAGTGATAAAAAAAGTAGCGCTAACCGCGGTTAGCACTGCTTTTTTTACACCTGGTATTTTCCTGACTTAGCCATGATATCCTATGGAAGGTGGATATCATGGCTAAGTTTGTGAGCCCCTATCATCAAGCTAACGCCAAACTTTGAGAGATTATCGTTGGTTTTCCAGCGATAATCTCTCAATTGGCAGTTAGCGTGAGGATTTTTATCACTTCAGAGATAAACCTTGCTAATAGCAAGTTATCTCTGCGATAATTTTCGGCGATGCTTAGCGTTAAAAAATTTGTTGCTAAGAATCGTTAGCGGTAAATATCGCTTAACGTTGGTAATATGCCCCATAGTCTCTACCCTGCTTAGTACCATGCAGCAATGGCTAACAAAAAATTAAGGGTCATGGCTGGGATACATAAGCCTTTCTCTATGAAGTATTGCTGAACAAATGTGGCCCCATAGAAGGACATTAGGTCTATTTCTAAGGTAGATAGATATCCTCAGTGGCTACAACCCGAATCAAGTTCAAGAACAGCATATACCCAGCCTTGTAACTTAGATTAAGAAATAGGCCCCAGGAAATCTTTTCTGGGTGGGAGATTTGATCATCGCATCAGAGGCACTTCTGGACAGACACCCCATGACCAATACACCCAGGGAATGCTCTCCCAGGAGACACAGCCACCATAGAGAGACATGGGTCAAACACCCAGATTTTCCCCACGTTTTCATAGGTTTTATTCTCAGGTTGGGCTACTGTTGGGCACCAAGGCGCAGTCTAACAACACTGCAATCTCCATTAAGCATGGCACCATAGCAAACTCTGGCCATTCATTGATAGTTTGGGAAGGGGACATTCAACAGGAGAAGGTTAGGGTGACTACCTAGAAACTTGATAAAAACCCTCCATTGGGATCTTCTCAGCCAGCAGGCACTGAGAGAAACCATTAATAGCTACTTTGACGAAAATATTCTGGGGAGAGCTTCCCCTGGAATGTTCTGGGATAAATTAAAGGCAGTCTTTGGAGACAAATACAATGGACCCTACAGGGTAAAGTGGGCACTTCACATAAAAGCTCACTGGTAGCTGAGCTTAAAGTAGCAACAGATCAGACACGCTTTTTAAAGGCTCAGCTGCAAATGATATCACTGAATGGGCTGATGTATCTACTGGTTAAGGAGAAAGAGCAAAAAGCAAAGTTACACCTTCGACAAAGAGTCTATGAGCCTGCTAATAAAATGGGCTTCTTACTGGTCAGGAGGCTCCAACAAAGGAAAGCAGCAAATATCGTCCTGATTTTGGTGGGAAATGAGAGACAAAGTCTTAGTGACAATACTGAGAAAAGTGACACTAGACAGCTCTCTGCTCTGAGGAACAAGTATCCATTGATGACGTGAATGCCTATCTCAAAGAGTCCAATCTCAATGAATATTGAAGGCTAATGCAGCCAGTTTAGAAGAATTGATCACTAGGGAAGAAGTCCTGAAAACAAGATCAGCTATGCATCCTTATATGGCCCCTAGGCTGGATGGGCTCACCAATCAAAAATTGAATAAACACTTTGCACTACTATTCAATTCCTTTTTGCCATCGTGATTGGTCCCCGTTATTAATGTCAGTAGCAAATTTCACCCTCATTCACAAGATGGGCAAATCAACAAATAAATGATAGTCTCATAGACCAATAGCACTTTTGAATGTGAATATTAAGATTTTTTTTAATGGGCTGGCAATAAATTGTTGTCCCACCTACCCTACCTTATTGGCCCTGATGTATCCATGTTTTATCCTACAGAGACAGGCTGATCATCAAAAAACCTAACAGGAAAAAGATCCCCCTACTTATCCTCTCTTTGGATGCTGAAAAAGAGACAGTTGGTTATTACTGTTTTAATTATTGGAGGCGATCGGGTTGGGCACAAATACGCTTTCGTGATGCAAGCAAGCTACAATCAACCCACTCTGAAAAGTCCAAGTTATTGGTACATATTTATTGGCTGACCCCTGTTGAGAGGGACAAGGCAAGGGTGTTCCCCGCGTTCACCACTTTTATTTAACTTACAGTCCCAGGCCATTTAGGAATGACCCTCATTAAATCCATCTATTCCCAGATGACATCTGATTGATATTGGTGGAGCCTAAACATTCGATATTTAGAGTGATGAAGGTTTTAAACTCCTATGGGAAACTCTTGTGCTTCAATGTCAATCTAAGTATATGTGAAATGCTCAATGTAGATACACCAACAACAGTTTAAATAAAATTCCTCGCTGTCACATACCCTTGAAATGAGCCAAAAAGAAAACTAGGGGCATATTACCAAGCAATAGCTATTGCTTGGTTAGAGACAAAAATTTACTGCAGCGCTGCGGCGATTTTTACCGCAAATAAACCTTGGTATTACCAAGGTTTAACGCAAATGCGGTAAAAATCGCCGCAAAGCATGAATATCGCTGAAAAGTCAGCGATATTCATGCATTAGCGAGCTAATGCTCTTAGCCATGTTATCCACCTCCCATTGGATAACATTGCTAAGAACTGCTCAGGGCAGGTGTTAGCTTTTGGAGATATTCCCGCTTAGCGCGAATATCTCCAAAAGTTGGTAATAGGAGATAGCGATGTTAGCGACTGTTTTCAGTCTCTAACATCTTGGCACGCCCACTTTGCATCTCATTAGTGATAAATATCACTGACATGCAAAGTGGGGCCCAAGATGGTCGCTATCTCCTACTAGCTGTCGCTAACTGGTGTTAGCGGCAGCTAGGTAATAGGAGATAATTTTATCTCCGCTTTCTTGGCTTTTAAAGCGAAAAAAGCGGAGATAAACCCCCTTGATAATATGCCCCTAGATACCTATGGGGCTATATTACCTCTAAACACTGCTTATTGCATGCAGCAAATTGCCCTCTTCTCCTACATGCTATTACTAATGACACGTGTAAGTGGAATCACGTCTTTCTTTCGTAGATGGGTAGGTTGGTGGTAATTAAGGAGTACACAGTCCTGAGACTGCTATACCTCTTCCAGGCACTCCCAGTAGTTCTCGCTGATGCTGACATAGAACTTCTAAAACCAGCCATAAGAGTTTGGGATTTGCTTAGGGGAAAACAAACACTGACCAGGTCCTTACACACTGTTGTTGGGAAATATAAAATTTACACCAGGTCTTTTAAAACGGGATTTTGAACGCTGGACAAAGGGAAAATGTTACATGACTTGTTTCAGAGGATTGACATAAACACTTTCCTCAATATCAGCAAGAATATAAACTCAAGGAAATAGACTGCATCCACTATTTCCAATTACGACAAGGCCCTTTACCCTGAAAAAAGAGCTGTAGTTTTTAGACCACTAACTGTCTGGGAAAAGCTCTTTGTTTAGTATGATGGACCTAAGAGTCTTATATTTAATTTCTAATACCTATGCAATTCAGAGGGATGTAGGAGAAACACCAGAACGGTTTTGTTACAAAATGGTATTTCTGGTTGGCTAGGGCATGCGACTAAGCCAGGCAGAAAAAAACACTCTAGTCAGGGCAAGGGAGTTACACGCTGAAGATAACCCCTGCTCACCCCCTTGGTAGCTTGGCAGAGCAGTCAGGTGTATCTCAGAGGCAATGTGTAAAGCGTTTGTGCAACACAGCACACACAGCAGTGACACATTAGGCACACCACAAAGGAAACTCCACACAAGTTTATATCACAAATAGCCTTTGTATTACTCATAAACCAAATTAGAACATAATGACATATATATACTGTGCCACTTGGCACTAGGTATCACTTTAGGATAAGGATAAGGATAATTACGCACTTATATAGCGCACGACTACCCGGAGGCATCTCGGCGCTTGTACGAATATCGCCGAGGAACCCTTCCTGGCCTTTCCCTGTGAGGAGCCCACTCCTGGGCACCCCCAAGGTGAAGTCAGGCATCCTCAGCGTTGTTGGGGCCATTGTAGAGATTAAGTAAACTATTGCCCAGAGCTGCAGAGTGGGGCTCATGATCAGAATAGGCACCGAGGCGAGAATGATCAGGTCCGAGGAAATTGAGCCCGAGACCCGCTGAGGCGGGAATTGAACCCTGGTCCCGGTCAGAGTACTGCATCAGGGTCTGCCGCTCTAAATATTGAGCCACACATCTCTGACACTTTTCAGGGGATTATATACATTACAGGACCAATTGAGCCACTGTCAGCACCATCATATCATAGTTAGTGAAAATAACCAGTAACCACTGGCCATAGGGCATAAACCAATTATGCATACACGTCGTAGCATATTATGGAACCCATAATCAACAGTAGTGCAGTACATCACCACAACCCATCTGTCCACCATCATCAGCAGTGCACGTTAATCACTTACTAGGTGGAAACATTACCATTATAGCCTAAGCACATAACCACATCAGTATGGCATAACCATCATTGCACACATACCGCAGGCAGAGTGTACCTTAGTAGACATCCTTGGTGGGCACATAGCATAAATACATCAGGCCCATAGCTACAGAAGCCCTAATTCCTCTAGAAGGCCTAGTCACAGCCCCGGCCTCCTCATCGCCATTAGGGCACCTCACAGACCACGTGCCCTTGCATCCGGGTACAACATACATTCAGTCTGACGTAGGAGCCCCACCCTGGTCTAGCCCTGCAATACTTCTCCAAAAAGGCAGTTCGAGGCCCCTTAGGGTGGGAGGACTTCACTTGGTCCCCCCTTGAAGAAAACAATGATATGGCCAAAAAGCGGCTGCCCGTTACTCCGCGATGCGGCTGCCTCAGTGTAGGCAAGGGAAGGGGGTTGATTACCCCCTCCGGTCAGCCCCTCCGGACTCACCATCACTCCTGGGGCCAAAAGAACTTCTCCCTGCTGTGTCGGCCAGCCTCCTGCCGGGCCTCTTACCGGTCCTGCTACAGCTCCCCACCGGACCTAGGGCCTCAAAGCGTCGACTTCCTCTCTTCGCCTTTACACAGCGCAAAGTCCCGATCATTTGTGGGTTCTCCTTCCAGCAGCCTCTTTGCTTCCCCTATTCCTCTGGCAACGCACTCGGGCGGCCTGACTTCCTTTGTTGGGGGAGGGGCTGGCTTCTCCTTGGCTGACGAAGGCTCCTTCTCCGATGCTCCTGCTGACTCCAGCCCCAGGCAGGCACAGAATTTGCCTGACTTCCGGCAGCCCTGCTCCCTATTACGTCGGCACTCCCTCTGTGATGCGGAGGATCTCCCGGTCCAGGAATCCTCATTCTTCCAGTGTCATTGGGAAGCTCGGGCCATGCAGCAAAGCCCGGATGCACCGCCGTGCAGAGCTCTTTTCTGCTAGCCAACCCTCCTCGCAGGTGTGACTGCCAACTCTCTTAGCGGCTTCACGTCCTCCTGCCGGTCCTGTACACGGTCAGTGTTCTTCCGCCTGACTTCCGGTTCCCGGGCTGCTTCTCGCCATGCCCTGGAGAGTCCACTTCTTGGGTTTTAGAGTGTGACTTGCAGAACTCCCACCCCATGTTGCTAGTGGGTAGAACACCCCACCCTTCAGGGGTACCAAGCACCAAAAGTGGAGCGCTCACCCTGCACTTGCCCTGTCAGCAGGGGTGGCTCTTCATTCTCAGTGTCTCCCACAGTGAGACACCACTGGGGGCAAACAGCACCCCTCTTGGGAAGCTGGCAAAGGGCGGGATAGGTCCAGGTAGGCCAGCTCACTGGGCCCTCCAGCAGAGGGGAAGTCCTATGAGGCGGTTCCTCCTGGCGCCCAGCATTCCTTCAGCACGCACAATTCAGTTCCAAGAAAGCACACAGCACCCAAACATGGGGTCACAGCCCCAATACTTATATCCCCAATGTTCTTTGTTCTCCCCCTGTTACAGGCTCTGTGCTCGGTCTAGACCATTTCTGTGGGGAACTTAACATTTTATTTACAGTGCACCACAACAACCTTTGTAAGTGTAGGCTCTGGCCCCAGACACACCACAGGGGGGCGGAGCCAGCATTGTGGAAGGCTGGCACAGTCCTATTCAGGCCCAGGTACTACTCCTCCCACTACTCCAAATGCAGATTGGCCTATTCAGCGTAGCACTGATTTACCCAGCTCCTCTGGAGACACTGCACATCCTCAGTCTCTGTCACTCCAGATCCAGACAAGCAATATGCAACAGACAGGCACAAATACACATATCACACAAAAATGCACACTTCTAAAAGTGGCATTTCTAAAATAGTGATAATAAATCTGCAGACACCATAACACAGCATTTACTACCTCTATTACAAACGTACCAAACTTGATTACGCTACTCTTCTCATATCAGGAATTACTACTTAAGCACATATCAGGGAATCCCTAATGCATTCCTATGAAAGGGCAGCCTCACCGTAGTGAGAAACTAAAATGGCTGCTTGTCACGACCAGGACATGCCACACTGTTAAGGCACATGTCCTACCTTTTACCTACAGCGCACCCTGCCCATAGGGCTAGCTAGGGCCTAGCGTAGGGGTGACTGATATGAAGTAAAATAGGAGTCAAAGACATGGCACCCCCTTTATGAGCCACGTCACAGCCGCAGTAAACTGTGTGCGAAGGCCCTTCAATGGAAGAGACCTGAGACAGGTTTGAAAGGCTACTTTGGTGGGTGGCGCAAGCAGCGCTGCAAGCCCACCAGTAGCATTTCATTTACTGGCCCTGGGTATATGAGATACCACTTTACAAGGGACTGATAGGTAAATTAAATACTCCAAACAGGTGTAGACCAATCTTACCATGTTTACCATAGGGAGCACATGTACTTTAACACTGGAAAGCAGTGATAAAGTGCCAAGAGTGCTAAAGCCACCAACATCAGCTCAGAAGAAAAAACACCAGGAGGAAGGCAAAAAGTTCATGGATGACCCTGCAAAAAGGGCCATGTCCAACACTTTTTATATAAAGAACTAGCAGAAAGTCTTGGGATAACACATTTCTTTGGCTCAATGAAATTATGGATGGATATCCCCTCACTCTGCAAGAGAGTACAGAATGAAGAAACACTATATAAGAGAAGGATGGGGTAGTATGTCACACCAATAAAACTGAAACATGTGTATGATACTGCCGAAAGGCTCTACTCGCAGAGATGATGGCAAGTGGAAGATACTGTACATGTATGGTGGGCATGCTCTAGGATCACGCTCTTTTGGATGGAGATCCTCAACTTCATTAAAGGGATAGTTGGCTTTGCCTTGCAACCAAACATAGCAACGCGGGTACTTAATACACACCCATCAGAGATTAGGTATGTATCGAACCAGGATTGGCGATTACTCACAAATATGACTTTGTCAGCTGTTGGAAATGGAATTTCTGGTTGGCTAGGGTTTGGGCCTAAGCCAGGCAGAAACCACCCCTCTAGTCAGGGCAAGGGAGTGACACGCTGAAGATGACCCCTGCTCACCCCTTTGGTAGCTTGGCACGAGCTGTCAGGCTTATCCCAGAGGCATTGTGTAAAGCGTTTGCGCAACACACACACAGCAGCAACACACTAGGCACACTATAAAATAACCTCCATACAAGGTTTAGTAAAAAAAACCTTTGTATTACTCATAAAACACATTAGAATGCAATCACATATATGCACTGTGCCACCTAGCACCAGGTATCACTTTACAGGGGATTATATATGGGACAGGGCCAATCGGGCCACTGTCAGGACCATTAGAACAGGTAAGTAATAAAACAACCAGAACTACTGGTAAGGCACTTAACACCAACAAATAATGCATCAGTCACATTCCATTAGGCATAAACCACATTATGCATTAATCATCTTAGCAAGGCACCACTGTAACACTAACAAGATGCCTTCATCCTCTTAGAGCTCCTCCAGAAATAAGGTGCTCCCAGGCCAACTGGTCTTCTTCGGGAGGGCCCTTCTTGGGTTCCCCCTGCATCGCCCTTTGTCCACAAAGCCAGGGCTCTAGGCTGCTGATGCAGCACTCTCTTTACCACCAGGCTGCCACTGCAGCAGGGTACAGGCCCAACAGGCCTCTACCAGAAAGGGGAGTGCGAGGGCTCACCCTTGTCTCTCCTGAGACACCAAATGCTCCCAACGTTGCAGCTGTTGTGATCTGGCGGTACAGCTTTGTGCACAACACTACGCACCAACAGTGCCTTGGGAACCCCTTTCACCTGGCTCCTCCTGGCGCAAATAGCAGGCACCAACCAGGTGCACTCTTTGCCGGACTCACCGGGGCTTCTGAAGTTTCTGTGGAGGCACCACGCCTCCAATGACGCACCTTAAAGCTGCCGCTTCCTGCGACCTCATGGTGCAGCCACTCCCAACCGGGGGGACACAATGTTGCGGTTCATCTGGGATCCTCCAGGATCTCTCAGGCCGCGGTTAGCCAGACTCTCCATGTGGACATCTCGGTGTCTCCGCCATCACAGGGAATGCACGCCGGAGACTTCGCCCACGACTGGGCAACGGCCGCCTGAGCTTCCGGGATAGCCCTGCCCAGCCCTCAGCATCCTCCTCCCTATGCCTGGCTTCTTCTCTCCTTGGGAAACTCTGCCCCCGGTCAGGCAGGCTTCCCCTGACTTCCAGTTTGCGGTACGACAGTTCTCGCCGCGGTCACTGCAGAGACACCATATGGGAATATAAGATGCCCACACGCCCTTCTGGTGAGCTGACCCTGCAGCGAAGGGGTAGGGCAGCGGGAGCACTTCGTGGGCTGCTCACTGGGCCAGACAAGTACCGTCGGATCAAATCCAGCGTTCGCCTCAAGCTGGGCTGCCACAACTTGGCTGAAAAGCACCCTCACTCCGCGTTGCTGCCGGACTCATGGAAGCCAGAGTCTCACAGCAGCGATACTCAAGGTTTCACCTCTTCTCAGACCCAGAAGGCCAAAAGTGAAGCACCCACCATGTGCTTCTGAGGTGCAGGTTCAGGCCTCCAGAGCAAGGGCCCTCAGTCCTCTTGAAGGCAGGGCCTAATTCCAGCGCTCACCACGTGCTGATTTCAAGGGGCACAAGGGGCAGAACTGCGCACAGGCAGGCCAGCTCACAGGGCTCTCTGGTAGCGGGAAGTCCCTTGTGGCGGTTACTCCTGGTGCCCAGCAGTCCAAGTAAGCACAAGAAGCACACCATAAATGGGGTCACAGCCCAAATATTTATACCTCAATTTTCTTTTGTTCTTCCGCCTGGAACAGGGCACTGGACCTAGTCCAACTCAGTTCTGGGGAGCACTCAAGCATTTCTTTACAGTGCTCACACACCCTCATTGTTAGGTTAGGCTCTGGCCCCAGACACACCACAAGGGGCAGAGCCAGCATTTTACAAGGCAGGCACAGATAAATTCAGGGTCAGGGGCTATACCCCCCACTACTCCAAATGCAGATCTGCCTATTCAGCCTGGCACAGCCTCACCCAGCCCCTCTTGAAGGACTGGGTTTTCTTAAGACCCAGCGGTGCCAGGGATAACACCTAAAACCTTCGTGGGTAACCTGTTCCGGCGTACAAATGACAGAGACACGGGACACTTCCTTCGGCGTCAAAGATTCGAGGTTTATTACTGCAGGGAACACAGAAGTCACAGGAAGTACAGCATGTGTAGGTTCGAGGAGTCTGATTCGACTTGCCTCTGTAGGTCGCTCCTTTTTATACAGTTCTAATGCATTGAACATCATGGTACACAAAAGTTTACAACTCGGTTCCCATCGTAAAACCATAAGGGGTTACTTTCATGTATTCAAGGCCCGGAACATAAGTACAGAAACGTTTGGTGGCTCTCAACTGTAAAAAAAAACATCTTCCCACCATTTGTACATTCCAATCAACAATAAACAAGTCGAGGAAGGGACAGAAACAGGTGCAGAGGAAGACAGAAACAGTGGGGAGATCGGAAAGGGTGTAAAAGGGGTGGTATCGGGAAACACGAGCTGCAGGCATCAAAGGGGACGTGCCTAATGAATGCACAACTAAGACAATAGAGCGGCACGGCAAGATGAGCCTCGAGCGGGGCCATCTGCCTTACAGTGCCGTCCCCCTCATCATAAAGACACTTTCAAAGGAAGCTTGTCTTCCGCAAGAGTTTGGGAATCCCAGGGTCGCGAAGCGGACAGCGTCCGTTCGCTGGCTACTTGAGGGCAAGAGACAAAATGGATGCTGCATCTAAGATGGAACCCGTGGGCTCGGATGTAGAAACCCACGAAACAAACGAACGGTTTAGGCTAGCACAGCGAAAACGCGTACACCCACTAAACTCGTCATTTGCGGTTCATAGATACCAGACTCGACCATATTCGTACGAGTCAAAAACACCACTTACGATCGTCACAGAACCTCAGACGCTCCTTTTGCCCTCATGTAGGCAAGCACTAGTCGGAATCATATTCGATATTCATCAGACCATCTAGATGTTGCTGCAACATAATTCTATCCATCAGAGCTCCTTTGGTAACAGGCGGCTGTCTTATACACGTCGTAGCACAGAGGCCACATAAGGCAGGACCACACTGCACACAAAGGCAACACGTGAACAGAAATGCTACAACAACCCCGACGATCATCAGAATTTTCCAACCCCAAGTCGACATCAAGCCCCAAAACCACCCAAGTAGCGTCCAATCCCCTACGTCCACGTGTATGGACTCAGAGATCTTATGCAACTTTGAGATGGCTTGATAGACAGTCGGAGCGTTATCTGGAATGAAAATACAGCAGCTCGAATGGATCACCTTACATACTCCACCTCGATCTGCTAAAACAACGTCTAAAACCATATGGTTTTGTAACGTCATGAGCCTATCCGCCTGAAGTTCTGCTGTCGACAGCTAATATCACTGCCAGTTACCAAGGGCACTGGCAGTGATATTAGCTGTCGATTCCACCACTCGGGTCAACTGTCTCAGGTTCCTACTATTGACCATAGGTCCCCAAAACGGAAAGAAACCCTTGAAAAAGTCTCCTGCCTCTTGACCGGCAGTGTCCTCTTCGCTAATCACGCCCCTCACAATTCGAGTCTTGTGGTAATCGGAGGCGACTGTAAAAGTCGGAGGCAACAAGTTTGCAATGTAACATGTGCCCGCAAAGTAAGAGGGCAACCACGTATACGCACGATCATGACCGACAAAGTACGTACCCTTGGCAGTCAGAAACACAGGGGAAGAGAGCATCGGTAAGACATACGTCTCGGAGCAAGCACTCTCTCCAAGATGAGCTCTCGGTCTTCGGCCACGACCTTTTAGACAGAAATTACCAAGGTGGGGTACGATCCATATTGGAGACGAGCTTCTAAGCTGTCTTTCACCCACGAGCGCACTATACTCAGCCTCACTCAGATCCCTATAGGCTCGCACCTCCTCCTCTGGGATGAGAGACGGCTCATAGATATCCCTATCTAAATCAGCGATCGCTATAGCCAAAGGCTTGTGGTACGGACCGGGACCAAAGTGCGGTGGACGTGGCTCTCGATTGGGGTAGGAATCTAGTGCACTTCGAAACATTGTTTGGAATGCTTGAGCTGAACCCTGGGAACTATAAGGAAGGACCAAGTACGGAATTCCCTTATCGGTGGTATGTGGCATCAACCCACACACCCAACAATTGGTAGTGTTAACCACCAACTGATGTTGATGAAGGAGCTGAATAAAGGAATTATTCATAAATTCCGCACGTCTGGCCTGCTCGTGTTGGGGTAAGATGTGGAAGGAATGAGGAGAAACAGTGGAGGTAGTTTTATGTTCAGGAGAAGGGGTAGGTGAGGCAGAAGGCAAGAACGTCAATATCAAGTAATACACCCCACCCACCAATAGCGAAGAAACAGTTAGGAACAACAGGAACACTTGAATCATGAAGCATTTCGTGCGAGTAATTTGCTGCAACTTGAATCTTTGGGCCTGAGCTTTTTCTAAATCCACCAGCTTAGAGAACGGCATCCTCTAAAACCGTCCGCAACGTTTCTTGACGCACTTCGTTCTGTGTAGCAGTAGTCAATCCCCAGGAGTTCCCAGGAACCGACGGCCTTCGACCTAGTGTCAAGACCTACTAACCAGAAGGAAGTACACGCGCGGCCCTACGGTTCACCCGGATGTAAGGTAATTTATTTACAAATATACACAAAAATCTCCTAGCTGTGGAAGCAAAGAACGTATATGGAAACAAACTCACAATTTTTACAAGAACCAAAATTATACGAGTGTGTTCAGACTGACTAGTGTCAATGGGGTGATGTGGATGTCAAGGGAGGAAGCAAAAACCTTTTTATTTGTCCTTAGTATTGGATCTCAGGAAGTATCGGCTTCTCCCAGGACGTGTCTGTTCATCAAACAACTGATCCGATGGTGGGACAGAGTTCTGCTGGTCAGTCAATTGTTCATATCTTGAGTTTGTAGGTGGCAATTGTTCAACAATGTCGTCCTGCTGCGCTGAGGGTTCTCCAACAAGCTGAGCGTCGCTAAAAGGAACGAAGGTCTGTGCAGTGTCCGTTTCAGACGAAGCAATGCCCTTCCTCACCCACGAGTCTGCCGGTAAAGGTATAGGTACCTTTTTAGTATGGGTGGCGTGCACCCAGTGTTTACGACCTTCCAAACGAACAGCAGTCCTCGTGGCGAGAAGCACTTGGTAGGGTCCAGTAAAGCGGGGCTCAAGATTTCGTTTGCGTCCGAAGTTCCGCGTCACCACCCAATCTCCAGGCTGGAGCTGGTGGCCTGGACCCTCCGTCTGCGTCGGCAGTGCTTCAAAGACCTGTTGGTGAATTAACCTCAGTTTAGCAGTCAGATCATGCAGATAATCAATCAACATTGGATACTCAAGATCAGAGAACACACTCGGTCTAGGAACCCCCCAAACATTCGCAGGGTGGCCGAACACAATCTCGTAGGGACTAAGCCCTACTCGGGAGTGTACAGTCGCCCTAGTAGACAGAAGGGCTAGAGGTAAGGCATCAGGCCACGAGAGACCAGTCGTAGCCTGAACCTTCGCCAGCTTCAATTTAAGGGTGCCATTATACCCTTCAACCAAACCTGCTGACTGGGGATGATTGGCGCTGTGGAATTTCTGGGTAATTCCAAGGCCCTTACACACACTCTTCATCACACTCCCCACAAACTCACTTCCGTTATCAGACCATACAATCCGTGGCATTCCATACCGAGGAAAGTATTCCTTCAGCAGGATTTTTGCAGTGGACAGAGCAGTATTATCTTTGAGAGGGTAGGCCTCGATCCATCGGGAGAATGCGCAAACCACAACTAAAACATATTTCAGGTTATTGCATCGCTCCATATGGATGAAGTCTAGCTGAATCACTTCAAAGGGACATGAAGGGGGAGCAAAATGGCCAGGAGGTGTAGGGGTTCCCTTACCAGGATTGTACATCATACATATCATACAATTCTTCACCAATCTCTCAGCATACTTCGTGATACCGTCATTCTTCCATACAGGGGACAACAACTTACAAATACCTTTCGCGCTAATATGTGCCAAGCCGTGTGCCATCGTCACAACAGCTAGTACATACGCATATGGCAACATCCACCTCTTATTCTCTGACAAATCAATCCAACAGCCATTCGCATCCAACTTTCCCGTACTCTCTTTCCACTTTGTCTTTTCAGTTTTGGTGGCCTCGTTCTGAATCATTTTCACACTCTCGATGGTATCCTCACACATACTAGTCTCTGTAGGCCACCTAACCGAACTCGTCACATACATTCTGGTACTAAGATTCCGAGCAGTCTCCTTAGCAGTTTCATCAGCGAACGCATTGCCACGACCAACATCATCTGTCACCTTACGGTGTGCACTACATTTAATAATTGCCACCTGCTTAGGCAATGTAAGTGCATCCAAAAGATCATTCACGAGCTGTCCGTGTTGGATCTTCGTACCATGCGATGTCATAAAACCTCTCTCTCTCCACAAACGTCCAAAGCTATGCGCTACACCAAATGCATACTGACTGTCGGTAAACACATTCACCCGTTTCCCTTTCGACAACACACACGCTCTAGTCAAAGCAATCAGCTCTGCCGCCTGAGCAGAATTCTGATTCAATCTCGCAGTCTCCACAACAGTATTCAATGTCACCACAGCATACGCAGTCGTTACATCGCCATTCGGCAACTTAAAACATGAACCATCCACGTACAAGGTCCCATCGGGATCTTCTAATGGAGTATTTTTCAGGTCTACACGACCTTTCGTTTCCTCTTCCGTTCGCAAGTAGCAATCATGGGGTGCTACTTCATCTGACTCCATACTGATTGGCAACAAAGTCGCCGGGTTCAGGACGTTGCAACGTTTTATTTGAATATGACTTGCCAAGAGCGTCAACTCATAACCAGACAACCTTGCACTCGTCAAGTGCTGGGTTTTCGTACGATTCAAGAGAGTGTCAACTGCATGCGGAACCATCACCGTAAGCATATTATCCATGACCAATCCTGCAGATTGTCGGATGGACACCACAGCTGCCGCTGTTGCTCTCAAACAACTCGGCAATGCTCTAGCTACTGGGTCCAAGGTCGAGGAAAAATATGCACATGGACGTTGCTTACCACCGAATTGTTGCATCAAAACACTCAACGCACAACCTTCTCTCTCCTGAACGTATAGTGTAAACGGCTTACTGTAGTCAGGGGTCCCTAACACAGGAGCCGAACACAACGCGTCACGCAGTTCAGAAAAACTTTTCTGACATTCATCCGTCCATGGTAAAGGAGTTGGAACATCCTTGCACGTAAGAGCTACCAATGGTTTCGCTAGCAATGAAAAATTTGGAATCCACTGCCTGCAGTATGACGTGATACCTAAAAAGGCACGCACATCTCTCTGAGTTGTTGGCGCAGTCATTCGAGCAATCGCTGCAATTCTCTCTGGGGTCAATCTTCTTCCCTCCTTTGACAATAAGTGACATAGATAGGTTACTTCTTGACAACAATATTGAAGTTTAGAAGGTGACACCTTGTGATGTAAGTCACAGAGATGTTGCAACAACGATACCGTGGCAATTTTGCAAATGTCCTGAGTATCTGCAGCCACCAATAAGTCGTCGACGTATTGGATCAAAGCCGCACCACCCGGCAACACAAACGCATCAAGTTGGCCCTTCAAGGCTTGACTGTATATCGATGGACTCTCACAGTAGCCCTGAGGAGCACGTTTAAACCGGAAGCTGCGGCCTCCAAGAGAGAAACCGAAAAGGTCTCTACTTTCCTCAGCAATCGGAATACTGAAGAAAGCATTGTTCAGATCGATCACTGAGAACCAAGATGCAGAGGCTGGAATCAGAGTCAGCAGCGCCGTGATGTCAGGCACCACAGGGAACTGAGGAATCACAATTTTATTCACCTCCTGTAAATCGATAACAAAACGATAAACAGGTGGTTTTGATGGATCCGTGCACTTCAAAATGGGCAGTACAGGACTATTGCACACGTTTCCCCGAGTCTCCTCGATAACATCTTTTTCAATCAAATCGTAGATAATAGCTAACAATGCTCGTTCACCATCAAGGGAGATACGATACTGGGGAATACGTGGCAGTCGCACGTTAGATTTTAAGTGAACAACATAGGGGGAGATGTCAAGCAGGCCCACATCATTGGGACCTGTTGCCCACAAAGATGCAGGAAGAGAACTCAATTCCGGTGGAAGCTTATCGATGGATAAGTACATAGGAGAGACAACTCTCTCACCTAACGTAAGCTTCACTCCCGCAGGAGAACAATACAAAGTTGCATACAGACGTTTTAGCAAATCCAGGCCCAAAAGATTTTCACCACAGCCAGTGGTCAAAATCAACAGAGCTTTCAGCTCACGAGGCCCAATCGTAAGAGGCAAAGGGCACAAAACCGGATTGCTAACAGGGGCGCCAGAGAATCCAACGGAAACATTTGTTAAGCCAGACAAAGGTGCGCCAGGGAGTTTCGAATGCATGATGGAACTTTTCGCTGCACCAGTGTCCAACAGAAAAGGCTCAACGACGCCCGAGGTGGCAACTGCGACGTAAGGCCCTCTCTGATCAACCGGAACTGATACTACTCCCTCTCCTTGTCTATGGCTGTCCTAGTAATTACCGTCGTCAGCATCCTGATCGACGTAATAATCATCCACATTGTACTGAGCAGATCGCCCTTGCGACGACCCGCGCTGATCAAAACAATTATTAGAGTCAGAAGTATTAGTGGAACGATCGTTTTGAGCACCACGACCTCTACCACGTGATGTCTGCTGAGAACCACCACGACCTCCTCTAGATGAATTACCACTATGACGCTCATTCAGAACTGGACAATCGAATTTTAAATGATCCTCTCCTCTACAATAGGCACACTGATTGTACCCTAACGAAGATCTCTGCGAAGAGGAATCATTTCAGGATTGTGACCTATTCGACTGAGATTGTGGTCTGTTCCGTTGATGTGAATCATTCTGATTCGAACGCGGAGGATACGCCTGCTGCAACAACACTTTAGTTTTGAGCTCTTTCGTCTTCTTGTCAGCACGATCATTCTCCTCTTTCTCCCTATTCTCATAATATTGGGCTGTGGCCAATATTTGAGCAGAAGTGGAAACAGCCCACGCACTTTCTGAATTACGCAATTTGTTGCTTAATTCAGGCAACAAATTTGAGACGAACTTATCCACAAACAATCGCTGACCTCCTTCAGTACCCATATCTTGACCACTATGGTCAATGAATGCCTCCTCGAATCTCGTAAAGAAGTCAGAGACACTCTCATCCTTCTTTTGCTTGCAAGCGGACAGTTTGTCCTAATTTACCTTCATGGCGGGCATAAGCGTTTTCATCAGAGCGATAATTCTTTGAGGCAAAGCCGTAATTAATTGATCAGGCTTGGCCCCACCGACTTGCAAAGCGTCAGCAGCCCGCAATGCATTCCAATCACCGCCTAGTTCTCCCGCATGATCTTCCTGACGAATCTTTGCCCATACCGGTTGCGGTACGACATTGCCAAACAGCATATCGATATCAGCAAGATTCATTATCGTAGCATCCACAAGCTGCGATAATTCTTTATAATACCCTGCAGGATTTTTGCGAGGGTCAGGCAAAGATTGCTTTACCTGTAAAACTTCCGATCGTTTCCATGGAAGATGTATCCACACTCTCTGAAAGTGCGTCAAGATCGGCGGAGCAGCACCAGGGTTACCCGGCATCCACACTGGTGGAACTTCGTGCATGGGATACTGACCAGGCGCTGCAAACGGTCCTTCGATGTCCTCTACAAACAATGCCCGAGGCATTATAGAAGGACGGAAAGACAACAACTGCTCGACAGCACGTCGAACATTGGTGCCCACCAACATTCCGCTCGAAAACTGGAGCTGAAGATCAGTCAAGGCGGTCAAAACCTCGTCAGATGCATCAGCCGATATTTGGTCACGTAGAGCCTTACACATTTCATCAAAAACAAACCTTTGTGTCGGCATGTTGAATTGGCAAAACGTATCTAACACCACACGTGGAGGATTTCTAAGGGGGTGTTTCATCCAACCCATCGCCATATTATACAGAGTGTCACGTTCCCGACTACCAGGAAGCTGACTACGTCTTTGAGGATCATCCGAACCAGCGGACTCAAGAATAGGTCCAAGAGAATTGAAGAAGTTAGCAGCAACAGAGGGGGTACGACGTCGAACAGATGGAGAAGAAGAGTAACACAACGGGGTAACAAGAGAAGTATCAGAAGCAGAAGAGACAGCAGGAGTAACCAGAACAGCAGGAGCAGCGGGAGCAGGAGTATGGGGAAGTACAAGTGGAGGAGCAGTAGGGACGGAAGCAGGTAGAGGAGCAGGAGCGGGTTGAGGGACCGGTTGTGGAACAGGAGCAGGAGGGACAGGGGCAGGAGGAACCACAGGAACTACAGTACCCTGTGCGTACGGAGGTGGCGACTTCAAGAGATAGGACAACAAGGGGTCCTCTACTGATTCCTCCTTCTTATCCGTACCCGTTGGTAAAGCGGGGTAACACTTGTCTACAGACATACGCTGCAATCTATCGAAAACTTCCTTTTCCCTTTCCTCCTTATCTCGCTGAAACTGCTCTGCATTTCTTACCGTGGTAACAACTCCTTCTCTCTTATTGCGTTTAATCTGTCTGATTTCTCTCTGTTTGGCTTCTTTACGCCACAACCGAAAGGAATCAAACATGGCAGGCCTTGATTTTTTCTGAAACAATTTGGCTTCTAGATTATCTAAAATCGGGGTCTCAAAACTACCATGAGGTGGCCAACTAAGGACACCATCCTTTTTAGTATAGCGGATCCAACACTCATTGAAAGTAATCGGACCTAACCCGTGTTTGCTATATAGCTTATAAGTTGGAGTTCCAACCGGAGGTATCGGACACGAGTCCTCCAGTCGGGAATCCGCACCACAATGTCTAAAACAACTGAACAAAGTACTACGGCCAGGCATCTTGCACGCTAGCCGAGTTTCACAAACTTCAAGGGTTATAGGATTAACAATGTCCTTGCAAAGAGCAAAAACCCTCGGTTTTTAGCGACTGCAGACGTCAAATATCACAACAAAGAACCAAGTACTAAGAACCACAAATGCAATGGAACCATGCAACAACTAAGCACCCACAACTAAGGACTCTGGGAGCGACCCACAAATACTTAACTCAAAGATCGATGGCGTCACCAGGAAGGCCCGTCAATCGTCTCGCTGTACCAAGGTCTACGCCAGGCGCCAAAACAGGTCTACAGTCAGGGCAGCAGTCCGTCGCAGCCGTCAGGAGGCGGGGATCTTCGCGGTAAAATTCGTCGGGCCACTTGTTTCGACAACAGGATCGATGAAGCGGGGTGCACCTTCCCTCCGAGATTTCACACGAAGTTCCTCACGATCATTGGGCTTGGACCGGTACCACTGATGCAGCCCCACGTTGGGCGCCAACTGAAGGACTGGGCTTTCTTAAGACCCAGCGGTGCCAGGGATAACACCTAAAACCTTCGTGGGTAACCTGTTCCGGCGTACAAATGACAGAGACACGGGACACTTCCTTCGGCGTCAAAGATTCGAGGTTTATTACTGCAGGGAACACAGAAGTCACAGGAAGTACAGCATGTGTAGGTTCGAGGAGTCTGATTCGACTTGCCTCTGTGGGTCGCTCCTTTTTATACAGTTCTAATGCATTGAACATCATGGTACACAAAAGTTTACAACTCGGTTCCCATCGTAAAACCATAAGGGGTTACTTTCATGTATTCAAGGCCCGGAACATAAGTACAGAAATGTTTGGTGGCTCTCAACTGTAAAAAAAACCATCTTCCCACCATTTGTACATTCCAATCAACAATAAACAAGTCGAGGAAGGGACAGAAACAGGTGCAGAGGAAGACAGAAACAGTGGGGAGATCGGAAAGGGTGTAAAAGGGGTGGTATCGGGAAACACGAGCTGCAGGCATCAAAGGGGACGTGCCTAATGAATGCACAACTAAGACAATAGAGCGGCACGGCAAGATGAGCCTCGAGCGGGGCCATCTGCCTTACAGTGCCGTCCCCCTCATCATAAAGACACTTTCAAAGGAAACGTGTCTTCCGCAAGAGTTTGGGAATCCCAGGGTCGCGAAGCGGACAGCGTCCGTTCGCTGGCTACTTGAGGGCAAGAGACAAAATGGATGCCGCATCTAAGATGGAACCCGTGGGCTCGGATGTAGAAACCCACGAAACAAACGAACGGTTTAGGCTAGCACAGCGAAAACGCGTACACCCACTAAACTCGTCATTTGCGGTTCATAGATACCAGACTCGACCATATTCGTACGAGTCCAAAACACCACTTACGATCGTCACAGAACCTCACTCTGGAGCCACTGCACCTCACCAGCCCCTGTCACTCCAGATCCAGACAATCAATTCACATCAGACACATGTCCTCCCTTTTACCTACATTGCACCCTGCGCATAGGGTTAGCTAGGGCCTACCTTAGGGGTGACTGATATGTAGTAAAAAGGGAGTCACAGACGTGGCAACTACTTTATGTGCTAAGTCAGAGTGGCAGCAAACTGTATGTGCAGGCCCTGCAATGGCAGAGGCCTGAGACAGGTCTGAAAGGCTACTTTGGTGGGTGGTGCAAGCAGCACTGCAAGCCCACCAGTAGCATTTAATTTACTGGCCCTGGGTATCTGAGGTACCACTTTACAAGGGACAGATAGGTATATTAAATACACCAAACAGGTGTAGACCAATCTTACCATTTTACCACTTTGGTTTTCGTAATGGGATCGTGTATTGTGGTCAAGTGAGGTGAATGTGAAAATTTAAAAGGTAACAGCTGTACCCTAAATAATTTTATTAAATGGTTAGCTGGTACCATTAAAAACTTGTGAACAGGACACTCAGTGGTCTAGTTATTTGAACCCCTGTGCCCTTAGGAAATGTAGGTCAACATGTTTCAGCTGTTTATTGCTCTGTTCAGCTCAGCTTTCTTCAGGACCAAAATAGTTATCCCCGGTGGTCCACGCACGCTAAGGCGTGGCCTATCCGGGAGGATATCTATGTGAAAAAGAAAAAACTCACGCTTTTACCCGTGTGGGCACTCCTAGGACTGCCCAGGGGCCAGAACCTGTGAAATGAGGAATAAATATGTTAAATAGCATCAAGTCTGTCCCATATGATATGGCAGAACAATGACCAGAATCCAACATCATTCTTTTTACTCATTTTCGCCAGAAGATGAAAAAGGTTTCTACTTTACAACACCTTGTTCACATCAATATGGTCGATTAGACTACAGCCAAAGTTGCAATACAGTTGCCATTCGCACCCTGTCCCTCATTAATAGGGAAGTTAAATAATTCAGAATAACCAATTATGAATACATATACTCCTTTCGGCCGGCAGACTATCGATTGTGGTCTTGGCCCCAAAAATGTTAAGTGCGAAAAGATGTCATGAAATTGACAAATAGTGCGTACCCCAGTCAAAATATTTTTATCTCTCTCCCATCTGGAGAAATAAACTTTTCATCGTACATCCATTAAAAACAGTACAGAAAATCAAGGCTCACTCACAGCACAAGTTTTTCGTGCATGCACTATGAGCTTGCGGAGGGGTTATTCTTCATGTTCCTTCCAATCTAAGAGGCAACACAATTATCACGATAAGAGCGCTGCCAACATAGCTGAGTAACAGTTGATGAAGTGCCGACTCACCGACCGCCGAGGCGTCCCACTTACTTACTTGGTTAGCAACAACTCCCCGCCTGCAACCTATTCAGAACTCATCCGCAGCCCGAAAAACAACTGGTTGGGCCGAAATGCGGAAATATAAGATGTTTGGTCCGTGTCACGTGACCGACGCATGTTGGCGTCACTACGGAGCTGCTCTTAAAGCTATAGTAACTCTTGTTAACATGAAATAAGGGCTGCATTGTCATTATTTGTATCAGTGTTTTTAGAAAATACTAGGTACATCTCGCATGGCCTGCATTTAAATTTAGTGTAAAATGTCAGCGATGTGTATATAAAAAACAATTTTTGAGGGCGTCTTGGAAAAAGACGTTATGGAAAATGTTGCCATGTAAATTACAGAGCGATTAATCACAAGGAAGATAAGTACGCCTGACAGAATAATTATGTATATTAGTAGAGTCCATTCGTCCTTGATGATCAACCTCCCAAAGAGATAATGGGGAAGTCTGTTTTTTTAAAACAAAACTTTATTTAAAACTCTATTCAAAACACTCTCCAGAGAGCCAGTGGAAACAAGCTGATACGATCGACAGCAGACTACAACCAATGTATAATTGTAACTACTGGTACTTTTAATGACCAGACAAATCATCGCCGTCTCATCATCATGCTTCAACATCCTACGCATGCTCAAAAAAACATTTCGCTGGATCCCCACCGAAACAAGAAAAATGGTCACCCAAGCACTGATTACAAGCCGTCTGGACTACGGAAACACCCTTTACGCCAGCACCACCGCAATACTGCTGAAAAAACTCCAACGCATTCAAAACGCCTCAGCCAGACTCATACGCGACATCCCCCGCACAGACCACATCTCCGGTCACCTGAAAGACCTCCACTGGCTCCCCATCAACAAAAGGATTACGTTCCGCCTCCTCACCCACGCACACAAAGCCCTCTACGAACTTGGACCTGACTGCCTCAACACGCGCCTTTCCTTCTACACTCCCACCCGCCAACTGCGTTCGTCCAACCAAGCCCTCGCCTGCTGTTCCGCGATCCACAAAGCCACCATGGGGGGAAGATCCTTGTCCTACTTAGCGGCCAAAACCTGGAATTCCCTTCCCATCAACCCCCGCCTCACCCAAAACCACCTAGCCTTCAGAAAACAACCTAAAACCTGGCTATTTGAATAGTAAACACCCCTCCCCCTCTTCTAGCGCCTTGAGACCCTCTGGGTGTGTAGTGCGCTATACAAATTTCTTGACTTGACTTGACTTAAGTAAAGCGTAACCAGAAACTTAATGGTCATTGTTTCTACACATTTAACGTTTACCTGTTTACACGTCCATGCACAAATTGGTGCATACCTGCACATATTCTGCAAAGGTAAAGAATGGGTCCAGAATGTCGGTGGAGAACCATCGCCAAACCCTATACAGCCACAGTTCCTATATGGGTAGGGGGTAATGATACGAAAAACTAACTACTTATCAGGAAGAGTTTTTCAGTAACACTATTAGCGTCTCATCACTGTGCACCAAGGGATATCATCATTTAGACCCGATAGGTGACTCGAAAGGCAGTAAATCCACCTCTGTTCTTTCTCGAACAAACTATTGTCAGGGCCCTGAAAAAGCTGTTTGATGACTGTCCATCTGATGTCATTTGGGGTGTGTTTCAGCTGTAAAATGTGTGTTGTCAATTTAGTGTTACTCTTCTGGCATCGGATGTTACTCCGATGCTCACAGATGCGGAGTTTGATCTGTCTTTTCGTCATCCCTACATATCTCAGCCCACAAGGGCAGGTAAGTAGATAAACAACATTAGATGAGTTACAGATTGTATGGTTACGTTGTTGCCATTGTTTTCCAGGTTCGAGGTCCAGTGTCTTGGTGCTGGTTGTCAAGTGACACAAAAGGGGGTGGTGATGGACGGAGCATCTAAATCAAACAAACACTCACACCCAATCAAAAGATCTGGGTTTAATCCATCACCGTTCTTTAGCCCACTCTGCCACCCCAGTTCAGACATGGCTGTATGCAAATCAGTCTGACCCTGTGCCTCATGGGAACAGTCCTGCCCGAACTGCCAAGCCATGTCTTCCCTGGACCGGAAACAAGCTTCCGAGGACCGGTTTCTGGCATTCCAGCATTCTTCAGCCCGGCTTGCTTGAATCCAGTGGCAAAGTGAGCAATGGACTCATGTCTGAGCATACCCTGCCACACTTAAGGCGGCCAAAAGTGGTACAAAAGGGGGTGGTGTTGGATGGAGCATCTGAATCAATCAAACACTCACACCCAGTCAAACGATCTGGATTTAATCCATCACCGTTCTTTAGCCCACTCTGCCACCCCAGTTCAGACATGGCTATATGCAAATCAGTCTGACCCTGTGCCTCATGGGAACAGTCGATCCCGAACTGCCAAGCCATGTCTTCCCTGGACTGGAAACAAGCTTAGGAAACAAAGGCCCTTAGCAGTAAGTTGGTGGCCCAGGGGGGACTCAGGTACCTGAAACAACTGGGGCTGAGGTGGGGCCTGCTCCATCAGTGAGTAGGACCTTCCCTCCCCCTTATTGAAGGACAGGACTGCACAGGGATATGGCAGGCGGCTGCCAGGGCAAGAAGAATGAGTGGAGGTGCTACCCGATTTTAGACTAAGTACCACAATAAAGGCAACATCTAACCAGTAGGACCATTAATCATTTGGGCCCTGATTATTGTTATTCTGGACCACTGCAGCATTCGATAAATCTTGCTCTCCGTGGTGGTGTGTTCCAAGGATTGTATGTCTAGCCGAACTCTCACCAATGCAGTTTTATTAGGACTCCACCCAGGCAAACCCCAAACCCTTGAACCACCCTTGTACCACTGTTTAGTCACCTTTAAAACTCTACATGAAAGACACCCAGGAGCGATTGTTGCTCACATCGTGAGGTGAGAGCTGCTAGACCTGGTTGTAGTCACCCCCCCCTCCAAACTTTTAAAACTAGAGGCCTGGTTGCCCATCCAGCCCAAAAGTCACGTGAAGAGGTTACAAAGACCCTGCCAGACCTTGTAGCGGAACACATGCCAGACCCCCTGCAACTTTGTGCGGTCTAAAAGTGCCTCTCAGCTGACGTTGTTGATCCTACTGGACCCCTGGACCATATGGGAGAGCAGGACAGCTTCATTGCATTTCCTACCTCCCCCCTCCGGGATCACAAGTACGGGAGGTCTTTGAATGGAAGAAATAGAGGATTGAGAGGGGACCAGGCCACCTCGCAAGGAGAGGAGACCATGGAGATGAGGGGTACCTGCCCTATACTGGAAGTCAGCAGTGGGGCCCAGGAGAAGCCCAGAAAAACATTCAGGGTAGCAAAATAGTAAAGCAGAGGGGGCCAGAATATGTGAGGGCCAGCCAACCCCTTCTTTGGGCGAAGCAGAGGCTTTCTAACTTATGGCGCTGAATACAATGGAGCATGTGCTGCAGCACACTAATTTTAAATTTCTGAGCACCTTACTGCTGTGCAAAACTGGAAAGCATACCCGTAACCAAAGTTGGACACATTAATAGCTGACATAGGTATTATGCGGGAGGAACACAACAAATTGAAGTAAAAAGTAGTTACTCACAAGACTGCCAGAGCTGAACTGCAAACCACCGTGACCACGGCACAGGAACAGATCGAGGTCCTACTTTGAGAGGTAGACCTGTTACATTGTAAAGTAGATGATGCTGCAGGCCTCTCACGTCGCAATAATATTAGGGCGATGGGTCTGCCTGAGAGCATTAACTGCCCTATCATAGACCTGTGTATGGAACAATAGTTGACATAAATAATACTGGGAGGTAAGAAAACTGCCTTCTTTTCTGTGGAGCAGGCTCAATGAGTGCAAACTAGACCTCCCCCTGGAGCACCTCCACGATCAGTGGTGGCATGTGTGTTCACCTTATGTGACAGAGACAATTTACTTCAAATTGCCAAGACTAAAGGCCTGTGGCATGCGAAAAATCACACAGTTATGTTTTCCCTGATTACACAGCAGACATACGGAAGCAGTGGGCATACCTCTGCTCAGCATCTTGGGCTCAAGTATGCATTAATATTTCCGGTAAGGCTGAAGGTCCTAGAGAGGGACAAGGCATTTCTCTTTCACTCAGTGCAAGAGGCATGGTACTGGCTGGAAGCAAGGTAAGAGAAGCCACCCTCGGAACAGGCTGTGGTGTATGGGAGCGGGAAGATGGTGAGAACAAGAAGCAGGTTGTCCCACAGACTTTGAGCTAGACCATACAAGGAGTAGCAGGCATCATAAGAAAGGGCGCAGGTGGTGGCTAAATTGGAAAGTGTGGAATCCCCTGGCACCAGACTTGGGAACTTCAACGTTACTGCTGTGCCCTCATTATGTGGACTCCTCCCAGATGAGAACAGGGAGGCCTTGCTGTGAGGCTCCCAGGTCACTTCATTGACAACATATCTCTTCTAGTGCTGACTGTGCTGCTGATGTATCCTTTTTTTCTTCCTGACAAGGTGGACAAAACTGGCTGCACTGTTATACTTGGCTGAGAAGCTGGGGATTTGTTATATAGGAATGACGAAGTGGGGTGGGTACTAAATATGGAGAGGCACTGGGGGCAACATGTAATAGCTCACTGTAAATGGTGTTGACCATGTGACACCCACATCATCCACAAAGTCATTTTGTTGGATACAAGTTTTTTCATGGCTTGTGACTTGTTTCTGTACCACTGTGCGATGGCCTGGGGAGAGAAATTCTAGCAAAAGGTTTTTCATTATTTCATGTACGAACTGTTCTGTTTGGTGACCCATCCGCTCCTGATCCACTAAATCGTAGACTGCTGAGCGGACCGATGCACAGGCTCACCATTTCCACAGGAATATAGGCAGGTCATTTGGAACGTGAGAGGACTGTGTACATATGGAAAGTTGCTGAGGGTTTATGTATACTTCAAGAGGCATAAGGTACACTTTGCACGTTTTCAAGAGACACACCATGCAGATGTGGGACTTTCCAAATTGCGCAAACGCTGGTAAAACGGGGACTTTGGCATGACATTTTTGGGGTTTGCCATAAGTATTCTGATGTGGATATCCCTGGGTGTCTAATACTTAATCTCACATACTAGTATAGACCCAGGGGGCCACTGTGGAAAAGGGGCAAAACCATAGAGCCCCTTCCCCCTCTTCGTCTAAGTGGACTCAGATGTACATATCCCGCTCTCGCTTACCTTCAGTCACCGAAAAATCCGCATGAAGCTAAAATGATAGTGACTTTCTTAAAACTAGTAATAAAAACTCGTCGTGAAACTGTTTTTTAACCTATAAACATGTATTTTAACGCATTAACTCTTGAATTTTTATAAAACTGTACTTTTTGTGATTATGCAATTTTATAATCGAATAAAAGTTTATGAAACTGAAACATAGAGCAGTACTTCAAGGAAAAATAAGTGATCAGCATTGGATGCCCTGATTGAGTGGAATGCGCTAAAGGTGGTCCTAAGGGGATGTGCATGAAAAATGTATGTGGGGTGCAAAGGGGTTTGACTGCAGAAGTACTTAGTACAGAGGATCACATTAAACTACTAGAAAATGAGTGTGTGACATGCCTGGACAGCCACGCAATACTATCAGAGCTTAGAAAGGAATATGGGGCACTACTTCATAGGTTGTCCAACTTTGATTAAAAAACCTACCTCCAGCATCAACATGAAATAGGGTACAAGGGCGGCAGTCTGTTAGAATGGCTGCTGAAAGCGGAAACCCCCCACTAGTCCTATAGCTGCTTTCCGTTTGCGATCAGGGCAAGTGGTGAACTCCCAACTTGAGATAAATAAGGCATTTGAGGACTATTACAGGAAGTTATGCACAGCCATTATGGGGGTACCACAGGATACAGCTTCAGCATATTTAGAGAAGATAGAGACTCAATAAGTATCCCTCTACATAAACAGGACCTTGATAGCCCTTTAACATTGGGCGAGATAAAGGGGTCAATAGCGCAGATTGCACGGGGGAAGGTACTGGGAATGGACGATCTCCTGATTGAGTGTTATGCCTTCTTCCAGGCTCAATCAGCCCCTAAGTTGTTGAAGGGAAATGAAGAGGCTTTGTCTTGTGGGCACCTGCCAAGCTCCATGAAAGATTATGAAAAAAGAGAATACCTGGACATGAGTTTTGAAGGCAGCTATTTATTTCAGCAGACTGGAATAGACTTCACAATAATGTGAAAATCAAACTAGAAATGTGAAAATTGCATACATAATATTGAAAACTATTATACCAGTCTATATTGGATGAACATAAGATCTCTCAAAGAGGCCTTTTACTTGACTTCTATTTAGAGACAAGCTGCCTATGGGGAAGAAATTGGAGTCTCTATAGGGATATATTTGTGCTAACAAAACCATCTCGATAAGGCAGCTTGTCTCTAAATAGAAGCCAAGTACAAGGCCCCTTTGAGAGAGCTTATGTTCAATCAATAAAGACTCGGGTAATTGTTTGCAAAATTATGTATGCAATTTTCACATTTCTTGTTTGATTATCACATTATTGTTCACTTGTATGTTTTACATTTTGTCTGCAAAAGGAAGATTGTATCTTTTGAATGCCCCATTGAATATTGAAATGGTTGTATAATATGTCTTAAACAATACAAAGTAGTGAAGTAAGGTACAGTGACTAAACGCATTGTTCCTCAGTCTGCTGATATAAATAGCGGCCTTCAAAACTGGTGGCCAGGTATCGTCTTGTTTCATAAACTTTATCACGTCCCACCAGGCCCCCGAGACGGAGGTAACCCACTTTTGATTACATAAGCTCCATGAGAGAGGCATTAATCATGGTATTTTCGAAACCCGGGCAAGACCCCCCAAATGTAACACCCTACCACTCCCTTTACCTCTCAAATTTGGACTATACGGTGCTTGGTAAAGTCCTCACCAATCTCCTGGTCGCATTGGTGCTCCCCGATCGAATGGTTTTATACCAGGGCGTAACAAATTCCTTGACCTGTGTCACCTCTTTGACATCGTGCACACAGCGGAAACTGGCTGGGTCATATCCTTAGATATTGAAAAGGTGTTAGATACACTGAGGTGGGCGTATCTCATGGTGGTCATCAGGTGAATGAGGATTGTAACATAATTTCTAAAATGGATGATGCTTCTATACACAACTCCGGTTGCCCAAGTGCACGGTGGGGAGCGGTCTCAGATACACTCCTGATTAGTAGGGGAACAAGACAGGGTTTCTCCCAGTCCCCCATACTCTTTGCCATGGCAATGGAGCCACTGGTGTTGTTGCTACAAGAATCTGTAGATCTGGTTTCAGCACGGAGACCACCCTCATTGAGGTGGCAGAGTCAATCAGATGGTCTCTAGATTCAGGGGCATCAGCAATGCTGGTGCTCCTTGATCTATCTGCTGCACTCGATACTGTCGACCATGCCAGACTCTTGCAGAGATTGGAGGGTGCTGGCTTGAAAGACAAGGCGTTGGCCTGGCAACATTCCTACCTAAGCGACCGCTCCCAGAAAGTTGCTTTAGGTCCTTTCTCGTCTAAACCCAAACACCTTTGGTGTGGTGTTCCCCAGAGATCAGCGCTTAGTCCCTTACTTTTTAATGTTTATTTAGCTCCACTTTTCACTCTGATTGCCAAATGGGGTGTCAAAGCGATTTCTTACGCAGACGACACGGAGTTGGTTATTCCATATTCAGAACTATCTGTGGAAGCATTTAGCAATTTTAAAGGATGCCTTTGTGACATTGCCATATGTATGAACTCCAACAAACTAAAATTGAATGCAGGAAAGACTTTTTTTGGGAAAGGCCTGTGCCCCCGCCTGATCTGTGGTGGCCATCTGAAATGGGACCTCCATCTCTCCCCAGTAGTAGTGCTAAAAATCCGGCGGTGAGATGGGATGATAGCTTAACCTTTTCTGCTCACATTCAGCAGATATCAGCTGGGTGCCTAAACAAACTTAGAAATCTTCCAAAATTTCTTGACTTGTTGCCAGAAGAGTGCCGTAAAATTGTAGTCCATGTGACTGTTACATCGAGGCTGGACTACGCAAACTGCCTCTATCTTGGCCTGCCAAAGTATTTGATCCAGCGATTACAGACCGTGCAGAATGCGGCTGCGAGGCTTATTAAACATATTCCTTTCAGACACCATGTCTCTGTCTCTCCGCATCTTTGCATTCTGCACTGGCTGCCAGTGGCCAGTAGGATCAAATTTAAGGCTCTGACCCTGGCTTTTAGGGCACTACAGGGTAACTGCCCTAGCTACCTTAAATTGAGACTTCCCCGATACCAGCAGGCAAGGTCTCTTCGCTCAAATACATTAAATCTGTTACATGGTCTCCGAGCCTTGAAGGCTCGGCTTGGGGGTAGGACTTTCTCCGCTGGGACGGTCAAACTGTGGAATGCTTTGCCTTTTTTTATTTGGTCAGCAACTTCAGAGATCTGCTTTAGGAAGCAGCTAAAGACATGACTGGCTTTTTAATCAAAAAAATCTAAACCACTCCATTTACATCCAGCTGCACACGTAGCGCCGGGACACCTCCATGTGAGGTAGCTGTTCGCGCTTTAGAAAATTCAGTATTATTATTATTATTATTATTAATGAGCGCTGCAGTGGTGCCTTTTGGTACTGGGGCACCCATAGCTCATGTCACTGTATGCAGACGTTCATCTATATGGAAGTAACACTAGGAGTGCTCCCAGGGATAATAGCAGGACTTGAGGACTTTGGGCAAGTGTCAAGACTTCTCATCAACTGGGACAAGTACTATTTATTTTCCTTGACACCACTGACTGAAAATCAGCGAGCAGCTCCACCAAGAGCTGGCTTGCCAGGAGAATTCAATACCATTAAATATTTGAGGATCCAGGTGTACCACAGTGAGGCCATATTAATTGACGGTAACCTTGTCAATGCAATAAATTCAATTCGCCACTCACTCCCTTTTTGGAACAGATTGCCACTGTTGCGGATGCGCAGAATTGCCATCTCTAAAATGTTGTTGCTTCAAAGGCTCCTTTACTTCTTTGCAGCCATTTCGATGGTCATAAAGAAGCTCTTATTTAGGAATTGCAACATGTGTTGATGGTCCAAATATGGGAAGATGGAAGATCTTGAGTGGCTCTTAGTAAGCTCTATGCCCCCTCAGAGGAGGACACATTGGGAGCTCCCAACTATGAGTTGTATTCTGCGGCAGCTCAGCTGCTGTTGCTGATGAGATGGCTGGCTTGATCCCCACATTGGAATACTCACGGGTAATGAGAGAAATGGGTGGTCAACCCCTTTTGCACCAACTACTGGATATTACCCTGCTCATGGACTCCAACAGTGTATTTTTGTGTGCAGCCTCAATAGGACACATTACAAAACAAACAATAACAACAAATGCCTTTACAACGCAGTTTTTACATCGCAACATCCATTACAATGCATGTTTTGAAACTACATTTACAATGTATTCCATTACAAAGCATACCATTAGAATGCATAATACTTTTAGGGCAACAGTAGGGTAAGTGTTGGATGGTGTAGAGGTAAAAATACTATTCCCACTCCAGTGGGTGCAACAGTAGGGTAGGTTTTGGATAGTATGGGGGTAAAATGTACTATTCCCACTTCAGTGAGTGCATCAGTAGGGTAAGTGTTGGATAGTGTACAGTTAAAAATTACTATTCTCCATAACTTACCTCATACTGCATTGTAATGGCATGCGTTGTAGTGACATGTGTGGTAATGCAATGCGTTATAGTGACATGCGTTGTAATGGCTGTGTTGTAATGGCATGCATGTAAAGGCAGATGCGTTGTATTGACTGCTTTGTTAATGTAGTGCATTGTAATGACAGTGGGCCATATATAGGTAAATGGCATTTACCGAATCGTAAATACCGAATTTTACCGATTCGGTATTTACAATTCGGTAAATGCCATGTAGGTAATAATTCTTTAAATATTACCGAATCGGTAATATTCGGTAATTACCGAATCGGTATTTACCGATTCGGTAATTGCCATTGATTCCTATGGGCCTTGAGGCCCAATAGGAATCAATGGCAATTACCGAATCCGTAAATACCGATTCGGTAATTTTACCGATTTGTCAAGGGGGACAGGGTGTCACTTTGACACCCTGTTGCACCCCTGATTCTGGCTTGTGTGCCATGTGTGACATGCCCTTAGGGCATGTATGTGTGCCACATGGCACAGGTGTACATGCACAGATGTGCATGTACACAGAAATTCGTTATTTACCATGCCATTGTATTTCATGGTAAATAACGAATTTCTCAGGGCCTGTGGCAATGTTTCCAGTGCCACCTACATCCCAAATTAGTGATTCTGCACATTTACCGATTCGGTAAATATACAGAACTGCAAAATTTCAGGCCCCCTACATCTGGAAATACAAATACCGGTCGGTAACGGCCAAAATCGGCCGTTACTGACCGGTATTTGTCCACCTACATATGGTCCTAGATTGTAATGGTTGTTTCCGGTGCAACCCTTCACAATTGGAAGCGGTATGTCCACGGAGGTTCAAGGACCATTACTCATGCCTCCAGCTTCAGCATATGGGTAATGCCAGAATGTGCGACCCTTTGCATGACATTTGGACCAGCAACTGGGAGGAATTGTGGATCCAGACATGGGTAGATATGACATCGGATGATGGGTTGCGGACCTTCAAAGAGCTGGTGGATTGCTATGGGCTAGGACCGGAGCACTTTCTGCTCTACTTGGACGTCAGGGTGATGAGGCAGAAGATAAGGGGCACTGATTGCAAGGTACCACCCTTGGGGACCCCAATGGAAGCACTACTGACTGGAGGAAGATGTAGCAGAGCCACTGCATGTCTATGTGTTGACTTGAGGGAACACTCTTCTGAGGGGACAGTGGGGATTTCAGAGCTGGTGGAGCCCCACACTGCACACCGATATAATTGACAAGTTATGGGCCTGCTGCCTTCAATCGGATCAACAGGTGTCACACAATGCTTGGTTCTGACTTGTTCAACTCATCTACCTTCACCATATCTACCTGACTCCCAAAAATATTGAAAGATGTACCCCGGGATGAGCGGTGAGTATCCCCGGTGTGGGACTGCTGATAGACTTTCTGCACATGATTTGGTTGCGTACAGTGATATCTCATTTCTGGCAACAAGTGACACACAATACAGCAGGGGTGATTGAGCGTCTGCTCCCACTGAACCCTGTTCGATGCCTACTGGACATGGTTCATATTACTAGGAAGGCATAGAGTATCCTGCACTTCCAGAATCTGACGCTGGTTCTAGTGAAACAATGCAATGCCAGGGTGTGGAAGTTGGCTGGGGCCCCTTCTTCAAACTGCTGGTGAGCAGAGATGAAGAAATGTGCCACGGCTGGGTTGGCAATGCGCAGGCTGCTACCCATGAGGGGAAGGTAAGTGAACCTACTAGGCCACTGGCATGCTCACTTGAAAAAGTTAAACGTGGGGTCTGATTATTGTCCCCAATTTCGCTCATAGCCCATCCCATTGCCAAGAGGTGATGGGAAAGCACTCAGAACACCCGGCCATTGGATTAGAGCAAGTGCTCTCAATGATGGGTGGCACAGGACCTAATCATATGCTCATGTACTACAAAGAAGGTCACTCAAATGGAGGTGGTTCTGGGGGGAGATCTAGAAGTTGACAGGACCATGATGGGGCAGCAGTGGGGTTGGGAATTAAACACACACACACAGAGTTCATAATTCTTTACCTTTATATTGTTTCTGCTTAACAGAAATATGGTTATTGTTGTCACCTCTCTCCTTAGTTCTCTTCTATGCATACCAACTATGTTCTGCTGCGTATATTATTTGTTGGGCATGAGTAATGTTCGGTCGGCTTCCTCTCTTTAACCTTGGTTGTTGGACTTGTAAGAGGCATGTGTATTTTCTATATGAAAAAACAATAAACCTATATATATTAAAATGTACTATTTTAACCTCAATTAATACAAACAATCGATATTTTTGGTACAGATTGTCAGTCATGGAGGGAGTAGCAATGTTTTGGCCCAGACTGACTGAGCGGTGAGAGCTGAGGAAGAATAATTCAACCTTCTGTTCAACCGTTGACTTTGAAATGAGCAAATGGTGACATTCTGCTGCCATAAAAAGTCTCTGTTTTCTACAAAAGAAAGAAAGAACAAAAAGATGTCAATATTTAAATGACTGCCCTATATTATGTATAATTTCCATTAAAAAGTTAGACACATAGGTAATTGGACACGACACTTGAAAAAGGTACCTTACTTGCACTAATGAATATTACAAAATAAATGATTCATGTTGTGATAAATTTGAGGGTCTGGTAAGGTACATTTGATAATCCAATGTTTTGGGGAATCATTCTGCATCAATGTTTGTCTTTCACATTTTATATATTGTAATGTTCCTTTTGTCAACTTATGTTGATCATCTCTAAGTTCTTCTGCAAACAGTCAGTTTATACACCAAGACTAAACTTTCAGCATAACATCACAGTGTCTCTGAACCCTCACGTATGAAGCAGCCGTGCTATACAAAACCAGATTGATTGAAACTAGTACTCAAACTATTTTAATTTTCTTGTAAAACATTACAGGTCTTTCCTTTTTGGATGAAATCTTTCTCTTATGGGTAAAATCCTAAAGTAGCACTGACAACTTCTAGAAGAAGAACTAGTGCCTATTTGCTTCAATGGTAAACAATAGAACTCAAAGAGGCCTACCCCTGAGGACTTGAGAGGTTCATTTATTAGGAGTATTTAGGATAATGGCTCAAATGGCAAAATCTAATTAAGTGGTTAACTTGTGGTATGCTTGACTGGACACACTAAAACGTTATTCGAATGATCAGCTGGATACATGAAACAGTTGTGTGGGAGTGGTGATACAAGATTGGTTCTCACTTCTTAGTTAATGGCACAACACTGCACCAGCTTACCTTTCTCCTCGGGCACCATCATGCTCACCTTGACTCTTTGATACTGACATTTTATTATTGCACTCCACAGTCCATGTCTTCTGTAAGAAGAATCCTCGGAAGCACTCCAGCTTTGTCGTTCAGCCTTGCACTCAAGGCGTACAATGACTGAAGAATGCAGTTGCACCGTGCATTTGAATACAGTATAATGCTTCTTCTTTCTTTTTTCCATTAGCCAACTTTCGAGTCAGGAGGCTGAAGTACTGTTTTTATTTTTTAACTGAATTGTTATATCTTTCTTCCACAAGAGATGTAATGGACTCAAAATGATGAATGTTGTATTTGCCTAACTCTCACCTTTTCCAAATTCCCCCTACTCATCTATTCATAGAAGGCATAACCCTCTTCTTCCAGGTAGTGTGATCAGTTGGGTTCTATGTTAATTTCCGCTGTCAACAGATTTCACCTGTGATAGGGTAGTTGTGGTTAAAGTAATGCCAACTGTTATTGAAGGTGGTTGGTTACCAAAATTGACATTTGGCCATACCACTCCTCCGACCAAGCATGAAATGTGCATTGCAGTGCGGAGACCAAAATTCAACAATATGTGTGCAAGGATAGGTGGTGTGCATTTCTTTTTACAATTCACCCCCCCCTGCACTGAAGTAACCTTCTACTGAGTTTTCTTGACTCTTCCTGCGACTTGAGGGGTTTATTAAGCTCACTTTAGTAAGTAATTAAACACTATGATGCCAGTTGATATTTTATCATGGTAGTCTTAGGGCCTTATTAAGATGTCAGACTGCAAGCCTCCTCCCAAAAGTCGAAATTTCCTAGACCGTGTCAGAACTCTTCTGACCGACTCGGTCGATTTACATTCCGACCGACCGATTACGATCATTTCTAATCAGTTCTGATCGGCTCTTGGAGTATCCACGCCGTTTGGAACTGCATTGGTAATCAGTGTTTCCGTCCTCGGGATTACGATATTGGTTTCCAACAGCCTTTCTGGCTTGGCCTGTTCGACATGGAAAGGCTGTTGAAAAATGACTTTGGGGGTCCCTGGCTGGGCCCTGTTCATCCTGCAGCCTCAGGTTGGGGGCCAAAGGGGTACCTAAGGGACCCCATGTAAAACCCTGTACTGTGTGGCAATCACAATGGAGAGCCTGTGATAGGGTGCAGGGATTTTCACACACACCCCATTTCCCCATAGGAGCCTGTGTTGTGGGCGTTTGTAGGGCGGAATACGAGCTCCCATAAGGAACAATGGGACTCTGACCGAGCAATGTTCTGTGGCATTGTAATCTGTCAGTCTGAACCGCCGACAGCGAGTCAGTTGTTCCCAATTCCGAGTTGGCGTCAGGTGGAAAGTTTTAGCCCAACATCATAATCGACCCCCAAGTCTTGGATTTTCCACTCATTCTGTGATTTCTTTTAGTCTAGTTTCTGGCTGTGGTGCACTTGTTCACCCCTCTAGAGTATTTTGGAAAGAGAATGATGACCTGTTACAAGTCCTGTGATGTTGCGCCTGTTACCTAGGTGGATCCATCCCACTATCATTAAGAAGATGGTTTGCAAAACCCTGCATTGAGGTATGGACCGATTATAGGAGAGTTTGCAGACATTGCTTTATCTTCTCAGGTAAAAAAAGAAGCTCTTGGGAAGGAGGGATAGGTGTTTTTGCTCTATGCTGATGGAGCCCATTAGTGGTCACTAGTTACTGTAAGGTCGAGCAAGGGCAGTAATTAGTATACAATTATGACACTTCTCGGAGGATGGATACTAATCAAGACAAAACAGGGTGGGAGGGTTGTGTATGGGCACTCATATTCTGTTTCACTACACTGTTTGTAGGGGGTTATAGACTGGAAGTGGTCAGGTAAGACACCTACTTAACAACACATTGAAAGGGAGATTGAGTAGGAAAATACAAAAAAAACTTGAAGAGGGAAAGAGATGGACACAGTGGGAGAATTGGTTTGAGATTGGACAAGTGTGCAGAGTATCTTCTGTCGTCCCTGAATTGGTAGCACCTCCTCTTTGACTGGCATATAATGCTAATCTAATCAGTAATTAGAGGACAAATGTTCATAATAATAAACAAAAACAAAAAACATTTATTTAACAAGAAGTAATAAAAGTCCGACTCTCTCCTTCAACAGGCCCACAACGTACCCAAACTTAAAACTTCCCCAAAAACATCCTTTCTAAAATTATCTACCCACCATCTTCTCCAACATCAGGCCCACCTCCTCACCCAAACCCCCAACAAAAAGAAACACCCTGTCTACAACTGTCCTTACAATTCTAACCTCCCTCAACAGGTCCCATTCCTTATATAAAATAGGGCTCAACAGCCTTCAACATGCGCAAAAGTTCCTGCTGGCCAGGCTTGATCTCTTCCAGGTACCACACAATTTGCTGAAGGAGGGCAGAATCTGTGGTGGTGGCTGGGGTGGCTTAGGTGGCTAGGGACCTCAGCTCACTGCTTTGGGGGTGATGTAATTACTGGTATCTCTCCATCTGCCAAGCAGAGGCGGCAGTGGCCTCTGCCTCCTCAAGCACCAACAGGCAGCAGTACTCCACTGCTATTTCCTCCAATTTTGGAAAAGCAGAAGAGCGATGTGGCAACTAGGACGGGTCTCAAGACAGAAGTAGCTAGATAAACCAACTGAACAGAAAAACATGAATTGTAGTACTGAAGGCAAATACTTATTTGTTTGTTGTACACTAATCACAGCATTTCTGTTCCCCCAGGGCCACTGGAATTGTGATGTTATGTTTTGTCAGGGAGAAAAACTTTTCCCATACATACTTTCCATAATGCAGTAGCAGAGCATGGTATGGATCAATCCATGATCACCAACATAAAATAAAAATAAAATAGATTTGATGAAATTTAAAAAGATTTCATGTGGTGACACCTGTAACACATGCTTACCAAGGGTTAATTAATAGATGAGCTGCCTTGATGAATATAGCACATTAAATGAATACAACACAATTTACTTGACTATGAAGTTCAACATAAATGGAGACATCCTGGAGGACTTGGCCTGGCAGTTCGGGCTGGACTGTTCCCATTGGGCGCAGGGTCAAGACTGATTTGCATATGGCTGGGTCCAAACTGGAATGGCACGGTGAGCAAAAAAACGATGGATTCATGCCCAGATCTCTATACTACAGTGAATGTATGACATTGTTCTGCATACTGTCCATCAATTGTTATTTTTTCATCCTGGAGGGTCAGCATTTTTTGGGGGGATAGCTAGTGTAATTTTATCTTAAATTCCAATATCCCATATCATTATATCTCTACTCCCTCCTGAGTCCCACCCTGGGTACCACTTCAGACTAACTATGATTTTGGGGGTAAACTGCATACTTTCTAGGGAAGGCTGATTGGTTGTATTTTGGATTTTTCACTATTTCTATAGGCATTCAATTACAGGAATTTCAAACTGTTTTTATACTAATAAGATTGCTCCATGCTGAGTGATGGTTTGCGATAGAACTGTGATTGATTGAGCTAATATAATATTATTAGTAAATGTGATGCCTTGCCTATTTTGCACATTTATTATCTGGAAAAGAGTTTTGAAAGAAGGTTTAATCAATTTACACAATTGTTTTTACCTGATGGATTTGCTATGTTGGTTCTTTGTAACCAAATAAAGTATTCGTCACTGACTGACTTCAGGCTGATGGCCTAATTTAGATGCTGGAGGATGGTGAGTTTCTCAGTTATGGAGCAAATTACCCTACTGCCCTGAAGGAGGTGCCTCATGCCAAATTTTGAAATGACTGCCAGACAGGCACAAATCAACATTAAAAGCATCTAAAATGAGCCCTATTGTCTGTGAACATGGTACCACCATTCGCATAAATAAATGTCCCTTTTGCAACCAATGGCACATCTACCTACATCCACACATCCACATCTGCTGCAAAGGAGTGGTGAAGCAAATTGCAATAAAAAAAGAAAACTATATATATATATACATATATATAAATATATGTATATATATATATATATATATATATATATATATATATATATATATATAAATATATATATATATATATATATATACACCAGCAATCTTCACCACTTCCGAACACACGGCGAAATGAAGACACGGACCCCAGGCTGTCGGCAAGGTAGATTTATTGTTGACCTCTCAACGGGCGACGCGTTTCGAGCAACGAGTGGTCTTGTTCACACACCGTACACCCGGTCAGCTGACTGATTAAATACTTATTTTTTAAAGTGATGCTCCACCTTTCAATTGAATCACATGGTCACCCAATGAACATAAAGAAAATACTTAATAGTACACCACAATAATACATTGTGGAAAACAAGGTACAATAATATTACAGCATGAATGCCTGATCACACAAGAACTGTACAATACACAAAGGTTAAATATTGTGGCCGATATAATGGTTACAGGAAAAATAGACTGTCTTTGTATAAAAAATTATAAAGATAATATATGTAAAAAATATATATACATCTATCTACACTATTTACATAACATTTCATCTATATACATAGTACTATAAACTATCATGACCAAAGATAAGCCTATTCTTGTACAAATGCTTCTTACTGTCAAATTCCTTTATCCTGTATTCAAGCATAGTTCCTTATCAGAATAGATAACCCTATGCACTGGCTCCTTGTGTATCGGAAAATCCTTTTGTACCCAAAAACATCTTGTAAAATATATAACAGTGATATAAACCGAAAAATGACCTGTGCAAGAAAATATGTTTATGTATATTTTTTTTATATATATGTTGTGTATATCATGAGAAAAAAGACACAAATTCTCTTTGAGCACATTATCGAAGGATAGGTTAATGTCATTGAAAACATCAATTACACCCTGTACATTATTGCTAACCCTGATACTAACTGATTTGATATCCGAACTTAAAATTCTATGGAGTGTATATATACATTGAATAAAGGTGAAGAAAAAGAAATACTAAACACATATTACTTATATGAACAATATTTACATAGAACGGTCTGGTTAGAAATAAATTGCGGATAAATTGATTCAGCTTCAGTTCCTTAGTGGTTGTTTCTTATCCAACCTGTTCACCAGTGATGCACTGGATCGCCAAACAATCCTTCAGAAGATTCACTTATATATCCAGACTGGATATCCCTAATATTGGAAACATAAGTTGAATACTTGGTGCAAGAAAAGGGTTCACTACACACATGTTTGAATTCACAGCTTGATATCTACAGAAAATGATGTAAATCTTCTGTAGTGTTGAGCCCATTAGGATATTTACTATCTAGCTCAACAATGTATTGTGTTTCCTTCTTTCTAAACAGTTTTTCTCTGTCTCCCCCAATTCCGTCCACAAACGCCAAAGTTATTCAACATAAAATTTTCAGAAATCCCATAGGAAAAAAATCCTAACTATGTATACCTACTGGTGACCGCCAGTAGGTAATATATATATATATATATATATATATATATATATATATATATATATATATATATATATATATATATATATATATATTACCTACTGGCGGTCGCCAGTAGGTATATATAGTTAGGATTTTTTCCCTATGGCATTTTTGAAAATTCTATGTCTAATAACTTTGGCGTTTGTGGACGGAATCGGCTGAAATTTTCAGGAAAATGGCACATTTTGTTTCTGAGCAGCCCCTGAAAATTTGGAGGGGTTTCCTCAAGGGGGGGCGGAGAAAAAAGGGGGGTCCCAAAACGCGTTTTTCCCATGTTAATTTCCATAGGGCGGTTGGACTCACTTTTAGCCCGAACGGCTGAATGGATTTTCACGAAACTTGGCAAAATTGTAGGGACTGTTAGCCCGATGTGCCTTTGCTAGGTCTCAATATATGTGCTTCAGTGGATTTTGAGAAATTAACGTTTAAATCAAGATATATATCTGTAACAGCGCTCCGGGCAGCGATCCGGTCCGCTTACTTTTCGCGAAACGGAACTTTGCGCGCAGAAAGCTGATTGGCTCTCCGGTGTCTGTCAACATTCTAAACAGTCCGGAGCGGCCGCCATCTTATCTCTCGGTAGGATCGAGAGAGAAGAAGAGGTGAAAAACGAAGGGGGAATTTATTGAAAGGGGGCAAGGTATACCCCTCTTGACCCCCTAGGAATGTTGTTGGGGTTATTAAAGGGTCCCGTGGGGAAAATAAAAAAAAAATGATTTTTCACGGTAGAAGCGCTTCACGGGCCGCGAACTGGGCCGCAAACTGGTAGCGAAATGGGAATTTGCCATTTTGTGCTTCGTTTTAATTGTTTAGAGACAAAAATTATCGCCGCACATTGGCCACAATGCATGAATATCGCTGAAAAGTCAGCGATATTCATGCATTATCCAGCAAATGCTCTTAGCCATGTTATCCACCTTCCATTGGATAACATGGCTAAAAACTGCTCTGTGCGTGAGCTTTTTTTTTTTTTTTTTGCTGCGTGACGTTTGTTAACGTTCGATTCGATGGAAATCAGGAAGTGTTGACCACCATTTTGTCACTGCGAGTAAATATTTTGTTATAAATGAATCCTTATTGATAAACATTGTCTGCGCCATCTTGCGTTTTTGTCCAATGCCACAATTTTGTCGTGCACGGCAGCCATTTTAGATGTCTTGACCAGGGCCACTCTCTGCACGCCGCCGATCCTCAGCATGGCTCCCCACCCTCGCAAGCATCTCCCCCACGCACTGGTCACCCCCGCTCTTTCTCTCATGCATGGGCCATATACTTCCCCCCATCTGCGCTGCTCTTCTCTGAGAATCACACCCTGTGCCCGCCCGACACCTCCCTTTCACCCTATTCACTACCGCACCCTCTGACACTCCTCTTCCTCTGTGTCCGATTGTCCAGGCCGGACCCAGGCTATCACCTAGCCCTGCGGATGTAGTTTATGGCCCCAGCTGTAGAGTATCCAGACATGCCAACCCTCCCGATTCAGGCGTGAGACTACTGATTTCAGTGCTAGTCTCCCGCCTCCCGATTCCTGCAAGCAAAAACACGGGGGCATATTATCAACAACTAGCGATAATTTTTGTCTCTAACTTGTTTAGAGACAAAAATTATCGCCGCACATCGGCGAATTTTATCGCACATAAACCTTGCTATTAGCAAGGTTTATCGCAAATGCGATAAAAAACGGCCGCAATGCATGAATATCGTTGAAAAGTCAGCGATATTCATGCATTATCCAGCAAATGCTCTTAGCCATGTTATCCACTTCCCATTGGATAACATGGCTAAAACTGCTCAGGGCAGGTGTTAGGTTTTGGAGATATTCGCGCTTAGCGCGAATATCTCCAAAAGTTGGTAATAGGAGATAGCGATGGTTAGGGACTGTTTCCAGTCGCTAAAATCTTGGCACGCCCACTTTGCATGTCATTAGTGATAAATATCACTGATATGCAAAGCGGGGCCCAAGATGGTCGCTATCTCCTTTTAGATGTCACTAACTGGTGTTAGCGACAGCTTGGTAATAGGGAGATAATTTTATCTCTTTTTTTTTTGGCTTTTAAAGCCCAAAAAGCGGAAATAAACCCCCTTGATAATATGCCCCATGATTTCTCGGGGGTTTCAGCTGACAGGGCTTGGTATTGTGTTACGTGCTAATTCTTCCAGGAAACGTCAGAGGGTCGATGCAGGGGTTCTAGAAGGGGTGATAAATCATTTAAGCCTCATGAACAAGCGCATGGTCTTTTAAAGATTTGTGAAGTACTCGGGGCGGCGGTGTGTGTGTGCCCTCTTTCAGGAGCGGGCGGGGGGGCACTGCCAGCAACTTGCCAGGCCAGGCAGTGTTCAACACGTGCATCACCGTTTCTCTGCCTGCTATTGCGCTCCATGCTTCGGAAAGGTAAGAAAAAGAACGTGCATTTGAGTTTGAAATGTCCGATCTTGTAGCAGTACACTTGCAAAGCCCACACATGACAATAACCCGATTCAAGGGCCCATTCACCCGATTTTTTAAACATATATAGCACTCCAACAAAGTTAGATTTTAAAACTTTATTAACTTTTAACTATAATGAAAGGAACAAAAACTGTAAAAACATTTAAACATTTTTCACCCAAAAAAGCAACAATTGTCAGAAGCTGTCTTTTGTGCGAATAGTCCCAAGGCAGCACAACGTGCTGAGTTCTGGACGGCACCCAGGTGATGTCGCCTGGGTGCCGCACTGGTTTTGGTATCCTACAATGCTGCTCCGAAAATTGGCGTGGGGCGTCCCGGGTGGGGCGGGGGGAGGCCTCGTCAGTAGCGGTCTGTTGTGCGAATAGTCCCAAGGCAGCAGAACGCGCTGAGATGTTGATGGCACCCAGGTGATGTCCAGTAAACTGCCGCACTGGTTTTGGTATCCTACAATGCTGCTCCGAAAATTGGCGTGGGGCGGCCCGGGCGTGGGGGAGGCGGCGTGAACGGGCCTCCCCAGGTGGCGGCCATCCAGCTGAGTTGCGCCCGCTCTTGCGGCTACAGCGTCTCGCTCACCATGTTGTTGAGTTGCTCCCACTCTTGCAGTGCAGCGATAGGCGGCTGCCACATGACTCTTAAAATGGCGGACGGCTCTTCGGTTTTGGGCCTGGTCCACTGAAATGGCCCTGGGACACCTTGGAACTCGGACGCTTGCCTGCTAGGGCTTGGGCTCCATTCTCGAAAAGCGTCCCCTCAGCCGTGAAGATTCTACAAAAGTCTTGGGGGCCCCCGACTCCCGCAGGCTTCCGGTGGGGAGCGGCTGCCATGATTGCTCGCGGAATGACCACGATGGAGCTACGAGATGGTGGTGCTCTCATGCTGACGCCAGCTTTAGTCTGAAACATCCAGAAACAAGGTGGGGCTTTCATCGTTTGGGAAAAAAAAATGTCTAAACCAATGAAAAGTGTTATTTTTAGGTCATATGACCAAGCCTTCCATCTTTAGGAAACCAAAAATAAAATGAACCAATGAAAAGTTTTATAAACAAGTCACATGACCTGTTATGCGGCATAGGGCTACAAAAAGCGTAGAAAATCCGTTGGCACGTGAGGCGGCGTCAGTAGCGGACCGATGTGCGAATAGGTCGAAGGCAGCACAACGCGCTGAGATCCGGATGGCACCGAGGTGGTGTCCAGCAAATTGCCGCACTGGTGTGGCCATCCTACAATGCTGCGCCGAAAGACGGCGTGTCCAGCTGAGTTCCGGTCACTCTTGCGGTACAGTGAGTCGAACGCGCCGAGATCCGGATGGCACCGAGGTTGTGTCTAGCAAGTTGCCGCACTGGTGTGGCCATCCTACAATGCTGTGCCGAAAGTCGGCGTGTTCAGCTGAGTTCCGGTCACTCTTCCGGCACAGTGACTCGAACGCGCCGAGATCCGGATGGCACCGAGGTTGTGTCCAGCAAGTTGCCGCACTGGTGTGGCCATCCTACAATGCTGCGCCGAAAGTCGGCGTGGGGTGCCCCGTTGGCTTATGAGGTGATGTCAGTAGTGGACCGATGTGTGAATAGGTCGGAACCAGCACAAGGCGCCAAGATCCGAATGGCAAGTCCTGGACGTTGAGTGCCTCAGTTGAGAGTTCTGAGCAGTGCTTGTAAGACTGTCTGAAGCTTATTTGCACCTGCTGCAGCTTCACTATTGCCCTGGTGTGGCCAAAGGTCGCACATGACAAAGGCGGCCGGCTCCCGAGGTCCGGGGGAACTTTTTTCCTTTTCCTTTCTGCTTCTTTTCCTACAATCCGTTTCATCTGAAGACACGACCAGGTCCCTGAATGTGTGCAGGGGGACGCTATTGATTGAATGAAAATGGCGGCTTGACACAAAGCTGACTCAAGCGTTGCTGTTGATGCTATACAGACAAAAATTGGTTTTCAGTTTGTACATTCTTCAGGATTTTTTTTTCCATCCAAGTCTGATTGAGAGTTTGTAGAAAAATGGCTTCAGATTTTCCACATACTACTCTTCAACATTCTTCCTAAATGTAACAATGTGAAACTCACTAGGAGAACGGCTGTTTCTGTTTCCTTTCAAAATGCTGCCAACAATATTTTCTGAATGGAAGACACCATCTTGTAGCATAAAGGGCCGAAAGGGGTTCTGGTCTGGCCGATGGTTGGTGGAGACATTTTGACTATATCTTGGACCTGCCCGGCCTCGCCCAAAATGGCGCCGGTATAAATGGGACTCGTAACTCCTTGCCCGCAAATGTATATCTAGAAAATGTTATTGTAAGTGGCCCTGTCGTATTTTAATTACAAAATGTACGTCCACCGATTCCGCAACTGTTAGACACCTTTGTTCTTGCAACCTAATGGCCCGCTCGTTACGTTCCTCTACAGTGTAAATGTCTCCTCATCATATACGATTTCAGTTTGCTCCGTGGCCGGCCCACGTGGTTATAGGCCCGTATTTGTATACTGACATTTTCACAATAAAGGTTTTTAAAACAAAACACGGTAGTAGTATTTACATTGGTAAAGTTTTTACTTTTAGTCACTGTTTTCGAATCAGTAAAAGGCAAGTGAAATAAAGCAGTCCAATTACATGACGGATAAAAGGTATAATATGTAGGAACGCAGTAAAGATAAATGGTCAAGGGCAGTTGTGTTTTTCATTTCTGCAACATAAAGTGATCGATAAGAATCTGATAATCAGGCGTATCGGCGACTAAGACAGCAGGCCGAATCTCTTTTACTCATCGGCTCCGTCATGGAAGGAAGAAACGCCCTTTTTCTCGAAAAAGGAATATATTTTACTTGCAGGACAGTTGTAAATTTTCCGGGAAAGTACATTAGCCTGGAATATTATAACATATGTTTAAAAAAAAATAATGTTCGAAAACAATAAAAAGCGTAATTTTTAGGTCATATGACCAAGCTTTTCATCATTAAAATAACAAAAGTAAAATGAACCAATGAAAAGTTTTATTAACAAGTCACATGACCTGTTATGCTTACGTTACGCGCTGCGCGCCGCGCCTCGGATCACTTCCGGGTGCGCTAACGCGGCGTGTCATATAACGCATTACGCGACAACGTAGGTCAAGAATATAGTCAAAATGTCTCCACCAACCAGCGTTCGGAACACAACCCCTTTCAGCAGTCCAAAAAGTTCTGTTAAATGACAACAGAGGGGACAGGCAACAAGAACCATCAGTCAAAGAGGGGAGGGCAAGTTCTTCTCTTCCGGGTCATGTTGGGGCGCTACCGGAACTGATCGAATTGGTAGTCTACAGTGTTTCTGGATGTTTCAGACTAAAGCTGGCGTCAGCATGAGAGCACTACCATCTCGTAGCTCCGTCGTGGCCATTCCACGAGCAATCATGGCAGCCGCTCCCCACCAGAAGCCTGCGGGAGTCGGAGGCCCCCAAGACTTTTGTAGAATCTGCACGGCTGAGGGGACGCTTTCGAGAATGGGACCCAAGCCCTATCAGGGAAGCGTCCGAGTTCCAAGGTGTCCCAGGGCCATTTTAGTGGACCAGGCCCAAAACCGAAGAGCCGGCCGCCATTTTGAGAGTCCTGTGGCAGCCGCCTATCGCTGCACCGCAAGAGCGGGAGCAACTTAACTACATGGTGAGCGAGACGCTGTAGTCGCAAGAGCGGGCGGTAAACAGCTGAATGGCGGAAGAGGCACAGTGTAGCAAAAGCGGGCGGAATGGCAACTAAAACGGTAAAGGGGCGCCCCACTACAGCGTGTCTTCAGGTCAAACGGATTGTGGGACAAGGTCCAGAATTGAAGAGTCATCAAAAGGCAAAAAGTTCCGCCGGACCCCGGGAGCCGGCCGCCTATGTCGGGGGCGATCTCAGGCTACACCAGTGCTATAAGACTTGGGGAGGGTGTCGGAGCCAAGCGTCTTCTCCGAGTCCATGGCCATCACACCGCCCCTCAGGGGCCTCCGTCAAGCGGTTTAGGAAGGTACCATATAACATTGTTTTCAAATGCAGTCAGGTCCACAAACGACACTCATTTACTTTGAGAATAGTGAAGCTGCAGTAGGTGGAAATAAGCTTTAGACAGTGTTACAAGCACTGCTCAGAACTCTTAACTATGGCACCCAACATCCAGAACTTATGCCATTTGAGAATGGCAGTGACATTGAAGCAACTCAGGGACCAAAACCATTAACGTACTTTCACGTATGAAAATCTTACTTGGGGAGGGGGCAGGAGCGAAGCGCCCACTCTCAGTCCGCGCCACCACACCGTATGTTGAAAATCTGAAGCCATCGTTCTACAAAGTCAACCAACCTTGGATTGAAAAATCTAGAAAAATGTACAAACTGAAAACCAGTTTTGGTCTGCATAGCATCAGTAGCAACGCTTGCTATCAGAGTGCATGAGTTTCATGCTCGATCGATTGAGCTAGCCGGATCGGGCAATAAAAAGTATAAAATAGTTATGTAAATAGTTATTTAATAAAATGTTTTACCCTGTTTCTTTGCTGGTGTGTTGTCTATATTTTTAATATTTGCATAGGGTTTGTCGTTATTTTGGGCGGGGTGGGTGACGGAGTCGAGCTGTCTTGCAGCCCTCATGGTGTGGAGCTCAGTTCATCTCAATATTTTCGTATTTCTCATGAAGCGTTGTTCCTAATATTTCTATTTTAGCGAGGTCAAAAACAGATCCAATTAGTGGCCTACTGATTTTGCTCGATTACTTTTATCTTTTTTACACGATTTTTCACTATCTGCAAAGACTAAACAGAGTATTGCGACTTTGTGCTTGTTTGTAAATAGAGAATGATCCAAAGAGAACCAATTCTAAAACAGTAAATGCTTGGATAACAATCAATCAAATGGAGAGACAAGCAGGCACGACGGATTACAACGGGGGCAAAGGCCTGCGTTAACTACCGTTCACTATCTGCAAAGAGAGAGTACTACTAAGAGAAAAGAGGGGAGGGGGGGGGCAGCGTTCAAAGCACATCAGCGTGCATAAATACGAAAATGTTTTTATCTATCACGTACTTGACATTTTAAAGCTTTTCATATTTGCTATTAAAAAACCAATGAAATTCACAGAAAAAACCATAGGTTATAGTGGATATATAGTTAGGAAATTGCATTTACAAAACCTTGAAAATTCAATGAAAAAACCATTGGTTTTAGGCCATATATAGTTAGGGATTTGCATTTACAAAACCTTATTTTACTCGCATAAAACCATTGAAATTCCATATATAGTTAGATGCGCTAACTATATATCGCGCACCCGCAATCCACTGCTGATGATGTCACATATTACATCATTCATGACATGGTCAGTGACATCACTGATGACATCACTGATGACAACTCAAATGACATCACTGATGACATCTCAAATGACATCACTGATGACATCACTGATGACAACTCAAATGACATCACTGACAACATCACAGATGACATCATTCATGTGTTAATACGATGAACCTCTACAGACTCTGATATATCCTTAGATACACTCAGTGAAAACAGACACTCACAGATTGTCACTCATCCATGGAGTTACTCATACACCTAGACAGTCATGCAAAGAATCAATCACACCTCCAATTCCTCAACTATACAGTTATACACACCTTACTTATTGAAACATTCTAACACATATTTACTCTCTTATATAATCCCTAATAAAAGTTCACAATGATCCATACAGCCACTCACACATTCACTGGCTCTAATGCACAGTTATTTATATATGTCAACTCTCACATGGAGTGTGTTTTACATATGTACTTACTTTGACATGTAGCACTGAGATATCCATTCACTCACCAATACACTCATGCACACAGTCAACCGCCCATACAGCTGTTTCCACATGCACTTTTGAAACCATACATCTAGTGAATCAACTGCTCACACATCTATGCACAGAGTCACACACCTCCCAGCCACCCCCACACACACACTTACTCTCCCATAGAAATACTTAGGCAACCAATCAATAACCCATATAGTTACTCATATAGCTACTGATTAACACATGCAGCACTTCATAGAACAACAGATATAATGATGCACAAATTAATACAGTTTAATCACTAAGCCATGCACTCAGTGAGACACATTTAATCACTCCCTCATACAATCAGTCATGCACCTACTAAATCCTTCATCCAGACATTTATACATCCACTCATTCTTCAATATGTAAGACATATTTTAACTTTACAGAAACATACAGTCACTGGATGTTGTGATCAGTGATGTCATCAGTGATGTCACTGACCATGTCATGAATGATGTAATATGTGACATCATCAGCAGTGGATTGCGGGTGCGCGATATATAGTTAGCGCATCTAACTATATATGGAATTTCAATGGTTTTATGCGAGTAAAATAAGGTTTTGTAAATGCAAATCCCTAACTATATATGGCCTAAAACCAATGGTTTTTTCATTGAATTTTCAAGGTTTTGTAAATGCAAATTCCTAACTATATATCCACTATAACCTATGGTTTTTTCTGTGAATATATATATATATATATATATATATATACATACATACATATATATATATGTATATATATATATATATATATATATATATATATATATATATATATATATATATATTCACTGAAAAAACCATAGGTTTCAAGCCTTATATAGTTAGGAATTAGCATTTAAAAAACCTTGCAAATTCACTTACAAAACCATAGGTTTCAGGCCTTATATAGTTAGGAGTTAGCATTTAAAAAATCTTGCAAATTCACTTAAAAAAACATAGGTTTCAGGCCTTATATAGTTAGGAATTAGCATTTTAAAAACCTTGCAAATTCACTTAAAAAAACCATAGGTTTCAGGCCTTATATAGTTAGGAATTAGAATTTAAAAAAACATTGAAATTGCTCCTATATAGTTAGTTGTACTAACTATATTTTGCGCACCCGCAATCCACTGCTGATGATGTCACATATTACATCATTCATGACAAGGTCAGTGACATCACTGATCACATCACTGATGACATCTCAAATGACATCACTGATGACATCACTGATGACATCTCATTTGACATCACTAATGACATCACTGATGACATCACCCAGTGACTGTGTGTTTCTGTAAAGTTTAAATATGTTTTACATATTGAAGAATGAGTGGTTGTATAATTGTCTGGATGAAGGATTTAGTAGGTGCGTGACTGACTGTATGAGTGAGTGATTAAATGTGCCTTACTAAATGCATGGGTTAGTGACTAAACTGTCTGAATGTGTGCATCAGTATGTCTGTTGTTGTGTAAGCTGCTGTATGTGTTGATCAGTAGCTATATGAGTGGCTATATGGGTTATTGATTTGTTGCCCAAGTATTTGAATGGGAGACTGAGTGTGTGTGTGGGTGGCTGGGAGGTGTGTGACTCTGTGCATAGATGTGTGAGCAGTTGATTCACTAGGTGTATGAGTTCAAGAGTGCATGTGGAAACAGCTATATGGGCGGTTGACTGTGTGAATGGGTGTGTTGGTGAGTGAATGGATATCTCAGTGCTACATGTCCAAGTAAGTACATATGTAAAACACAGTGCATGTGAGAGTTGGCATATATAAAGGACTATACATGAGAGCCAGTGAATGTGCGAGAGGTTGTATGGATCATTGTGTACTTGTATCAGTGATTGTATAAGAGAGTAAGTATGAGTTAGTATATGTTTGAATAAGTAAGGTGTTGTGTGTTTACCTGTATAGTTGAGGAAATGGAAGTGTGATTGATTCTTTGCATGACTGACTAGGTGTGTGAGTAAGTCCATGGATGAGTGGCAGTGTGTGAGGGTCTGTATAGGTGTATGAGTGCATATGATAGTGTTGTATTGATGAGTGACTGTATGTATGAGTGATTCTATGGGTGAATGAGTGAATGTGTGTGTAGACCTAGGAATCAGTGAGTGCGTATGTAGTAACTGGTATTGTTGTGTCAATGGTTTCAAGAATGGTAGTCTGTATTTAACACTGGGTGTATCAAAGGTTATATTAGAGTGTGAGGAGGTGCATCATATTATCACATGAATGATATCATCAGTGATGTGATCAGTGATGTCAAATGAGATGTCATCAGTGATGTCATCAGTGATGTCACGGACCATGTCATGAATGATGTAATATGTGACATCATCAGCAGTGGATTGCGGGTGCGCGAAATATAGTTAGTACAACTAACTATATAGGAGCAATTTCAATGGTTTTTTAAATGCTAATTCCTAACTATATAAGGCCTGAAACCTATGGTTTTTTAAGTGAATTTGCAAGGTTTTTAAAATGCTAATTCCTAACTATATAAGGCCTGAAACCTATTTTTTCTTAAGTGAATTTGCAAGGTTTTTTAAATGCTAATTCCTAACTATATAAGGCCTGAAACCTATGGTTTTTTAAGCGAATTTGCAAGGTTTTTTAAATGCTAATTCCTAACTATATAAGACTTGAAACCTATGGTTTTTTCAGTGAATTTGCAAGGTTTTTTAAATGCTAATTCCTAACTATATCAGGCGTGAAACCTATATTTTTTTTCAATACATTTCAAAGGTTTTGTAAATGCTAATTCTATTAGCGGATAATGTTTTATATGTTATTATCCTTCTGGGACCACCTGAGCAGCCATCTTGTTTCTCAGGAGAAGTGAGGCACAAGAGAGCACAAAACAAGAGTGGAAAACGTGAAAAGGGGGCAGGGTTGAGACCCCCTGACCCGCTAGCCCTTCTCAGGGGGTCCCAAAAGGACCACCAAGTGCAAAAGAATATATATTTTTTAAATCGCAGGGTACACGCATGGTACGTGTACCGTACGCGTACGGTGTGCGTACCCCGCAATTCTTTTTTATTTCTTTTTTTTTTTTGCCCTTGGGGGTCCTTTTGGGACCCCCTGAGAAAGGCTAGAGAGTTGGGGGTTCTCTACCCAGCCCCCTTTTCGTGTTTTCCACTCTTGTTTTGGCTCTCTTGTGCCTCAGTTCTGATGAAAAACAAGATGGTGGCCAACACTTCCTGGTTTGGACAGTTTGGAATGTTGACAGTCGACTGCCAGCCAATCAGAAACTCGCTCTTGCACATAAGGGTACGCGCGCGTACGGTACGCGTACCGTACGCGTACGGTGCACTTACGGTGAGCGCATATAGATATATAATTTGCTCAAATTCAATTTTCTCAACACCTACTGCAGGGATTTTCACCAAATATAGAAAAGGCACTACTGCATACCTGTCCCTACCATTTTGCCAAGTTTGGTGTAATTCCGTTCAGCCATTCAGGTTGTAGCCGTGTCTAAAGGTCCCATAGAAAATGGCATTTGAAAAATTTCAAATTCAATTTTCTCAAGAACTACTGGAGGGATTTTCACGAAACATAGCAGAGGCACATCTGCATACCAGGCCCTACCATTTTGCCAAGTTTGGTGTAATTCCATTCAGCCGTTCGGGCTGTAGCCGTGTCTAAAGGTCCCTATGGAAATTAACATGGGGAAAACACGTTTTGGGACCCCCCTTTCAGCCCTCGCTTGACGAATCCCCCCGAAACTTTCAGGGAGAGAGCGGAGCGGAGCTTTCCAAAATTCTGGAAAATTACACACAGATTCCTCAATCAGCGCCAAACTTATTCCCAATAGAATGTTGAGCGCATATAGATGTATCATTTTCTCAAATCTATTTTCTCAACAACTACTGGAGGGATTTTCACCAAATATAGAAAAGGCACTACTGTATACCTGTCCCTACCATTTTGCAGAGTTTGGTGTAATTCCGTTCAGCCGTTCGGGCTGTAGCCGTGTCTAAAGGTCCCATAGAAAATGCCATTTGAAAATTTTCAAATTCAATTTTCTCAAGAACTACTGGAGGGATTTACACCAAACATACAAAAGGCACTGCTGCATACCTGTCCCTACCATTTTGCAGAGTTTGGTGTAATTCTGTTCAGCGGTTCGGGCTGTAGCCGTGTCTAAAAGTCCAATGGAAAATGCCATTTGAAAAATTTCAAATTCAATTTTCTCAAGAACTACTGGAGGGATTGACACCAAACATACAAAAGGCACTGCTGCATACCAGTCCCTACCACTTTGCCAAATCTGTTGTAATTCCGTTCAGCCGTTCGAGCTCTAGCCTTGTCAGAATGTCCCCATGGAAATTAACATGGGGAAAACACGTTTTGGGACCCACTTTTTTTCTCGGCCCCCGCTTGACGAATCCCCCCGAAACTTTCAGGGAAGGAGCGGAGCGCAGAGAGGCAAATTTAAGGAAAATTACAGGCAGATCCCTCAATCGGGGCCAAAGTTGTTCCCAATAAAATGTTCGGAATTTCCTATGGTAACTAGGTCCTAACCATAACTACCTACAGGTGACCGCCAGTAGGTAATATATATATATATATATATATATATATATATATATATATATATATATATATATATAACCTAATATATATATACATATATTACCTACTGGCGGTCGCCAGTAGGTATATATAGTTAGGATTTTTTCTCTATGGGATTTTTGAAAATTCTATGTCTAATAACTTTGGCGTTTGTGGACGGAATTGGCTGAAATTTTCAGGAAAATGGAACATTTTGTTTCTGAGCAGCCCCTGACAATTTGGGGGGGTTTCATCAAGGGGGGGCCGAGAAAAAAGGGGGGTCCCAAAACGCGTTTTTCCCATGTTAATTTCCATAGGGCGGTTGGCCTCACTTTTAGCTCTGTAGCATACAACACACAGAAGATGAATGGTGTTGATAGTAATTAATTTATTAGACCAACAAGGGCCCGCAGTAGCGGGATGAACAACTAGCATGAAAGGAATCAGCTGTCATCTGTCACCCAGCTACCGGTGACGTCACCTAAATACATTCCCAACATTCTATGGTGATGCGGTATGACGCTGCATAACTGAAATGGAAAACATACTGCCTATGACAACACATCATAAACAGCATAACAGTACAACATCTCCCTTCCTCCATGAAAACTTAACCTGAATTTATTCCATAACATAGTCCTTAAATCTGGTAGGCAATTTAATAACTCTGCCCGTTCTTGAAGACTGCCCCCCATTAATATGGGTACCAACACCACTCATGCCAGTTACAGTATTTTCATTTCTCTCTGCTTCATTGTCTATCATATAATCTTCCTGAACTAAAGCAGTGTCCTCGAAACTAGAAGAATGTCTGTCAGAGTTCCCACCTGAAACCAAAGACGGTCTTCGACTGGCATTGGAATGTAACATATCTGAGCCATTAGACACATCATCCCATTCTAAGACACTATTATCTAGACTTCCTTCTCCCTCTTCTGTTTTTCTCATTATGATTTGTTCTTGACCTGGTTTCAGTTTTACTATGTCATCTTTATTACGCCATCCTTCACCTTCGACAAACACAGCTCCACCTGACGCCTTACCAACTCTCATTGGTTTGCTGAGCTTAGACTCTCCCTTGCTCACCAGACCCGGTTTTTTCACTAGCACCCAATCACCAGGTGCAATGATTTTATCCTTAGCTCTGTTCACCTTGTCAGAATATGTCTTATTCTGCATTTGTTTATACATTATGTTCTCCCTCACATTGAGTTCCTTTTCACACACTTGTCTCGCTTCAACAGCTGATTTTTCCCATTCACCTATTTTCGGTGTCATGACATTGTTGCATACTCTTCCTCTCATCAAGAAAAATGGAGTAAACCCCGTAGCTTCTTTCGGCGTGTTGTTGTACGCATTGATCTTTGTCTTAATAAACTCTTTAACATCCATATCATTTGCAATAGCCATTTGGATTCCTTTTTTAAAGAATCTGTTTATCCTCTCTACTTGACCATTGCTCTTGGGACTGTAAAGGGGAGTTTTCTCCTGTTTTATTCCACGTTTTCCTAAAAATTCAACCATTGCTCGTGATACCAGTTGTGATCCATTATCAGACACCATAACCTTTGGTTGCCCTTCTCTTTCAAAGGTTTTTTCTAGGAATTTTATTACCACTTCTGTTGTAACCATTTTCACGAATTTGTAACACACCCATTTAGTGTAGTAGTCCGTTACAACTATCAAATGTTTGCATTCATCTGGCAAGATATTGAAGGGCCCAGCAAAGTCTATTGCTACTTTAGCCCAGGGACCATCAGGGATTTGCACCATCTGCAATTCATTTTTCTCTATTCTCCAATGTTTGTCAGATCTTAAACATTGCTCACATTTGTCAACAAGATTACTAACTTCGATGTTCACACCCGGCCACCAATAGTGCATTCTTAGAACGTTCCTTGTGGCCGTGGTGCCAGGATGCCCTCTGTGAGCCATCTGAATTATTTTCTGTCTGAGTCCCGATGACGGCACAAAGACCTCTCCTCTTTTTAAGAATCCATTTTCTAGAGTTAAATCATCACTCACTTGTTGATAATTCTTTATTTCCTTTGGTATATTCCTCACATGTGGCCACTTGGTTTGTACATATTCCTTTACCTTGGCCAAGACGGTATCTTCCTTCATACACTCTTCCCATTCCTTTTCACTTATGGATCCTTCACACATTACCGTTGCGTCAATATGCGCAACTACGCATTCGTTGTCATCCAGTTCCTCATCCTTTTCCTCTCTCACTGGCAATCTGGATAAGCAATCCGCCCTACTGTTCTTACCTCCTTTTTTGTGTTCAATTTTGAAGTTGAATTCCTGAATCTTTGACATCAGTCTGATCAGCCTGGAACTTGCGTTGCCATTGCCCCGACCCTTGCCGTCCATCATGTACACTAGCGGTTTATGGTCGGTTACAAGTTTGAAACTCTTACCCCACAGGTAGTCTTTGAGCTTGTGCACCGCCCATACACAAGCCAAAGTCTCCCGTTCAATTGTGCTGTAATGAACCTCTGTGTCGTTTAGCTTCCTCGAAATAAACGCTATTGTGTTCTCTTCGTTTCCTTTCCTTTGGCAGAACACAGCACCTATCCCTTCATTGCTTGCATCTACAGTCACTATGTTGTCAAGTTGTGGATCGTAGGGTTTCAGTGCTGGCGCTCTGGCTATTTCATCTTTGACTGATTTGAATGCCTCAACTTGTTTGTCATTCCACTCATATTTTACATTTTTCTTTAGTAGTCTCCTGAGTGGACCCACCATTTCTGCATATTTCTGGATAAACTTCGCATAATATTCACTGAGGCCAAGGAATGACTTGAGTGTTTCCTTATTTCTAGGTTCAGGGGCCTCCCTTATTGCACGTACTAAATCGTCCTTGGGTAAAATACCTTCCGCAGTTAGTACGTGCCCTAAATACTCAACCTCTTTTGTCATGAATTTGCATTTGTCTCTTGCAACTGTCATGCCTTTGTTTTTCAAGACTCCCAGAACTGCTCCAATCAATTGTACCTGCTCATTTTCAGTTTTTGAATGTAACAGAATGTCGTCTTGAAAGGCTTCCACCCCTTTCATTTTTCCAAACAAGACATCCATGAGTTTCTGGAAAACTCCTGAAGATGACGCTAGGCCAAAAGGAAGTCTCACATACCTGAATGCTCCAAATGGCGTGATGAAGGTTGTTAATGGTTTAGACCTTTCAGACAAACACACCTGATGATAAGCTGCCCTTAAGTCTATGAGCGAAAAATATTTTGACCCTGATGTAGACTGAAGGATATCTTGAATCTTTGGCAACGGATGACAGTTTACTATAATGTTTTTGTTGAGTGACCTCAGGTCTACACACAACCTAATGTCCCCTGTCTTTTTCTTCTTTGATACTACTATAGCAGAAACCCATTCAGATTCCTCTGCTTCTTCAATCACACCTTCCTTCTTTAATTTTTCACGCACTACCCTTAACTCATTTTTTACAGATAAAGGCACTGATCTTACCTTGTGCTTACATGGAATTGCACCCTCTTTTAGTCTGATGTCATGACTGAACCCCTTTACGCATCCAATTACATCTTTAAACACCTCTCTATGTTTTTCAAAAACAGTATTCAAATCGCTGTCTTCTCTCTCCACACAAATGCTATTCATCCACTCTTCTCTTAATATCACTGGGTCTTTTGCCCCCGGCACTAAAACCACCCCCAGTTGGGCTAAATCTCTCCATCCTACTAGTATTCTTCCCTTCTCAGCTACATAGACCTTTGTCTCGATCACTCTCCCCTTAAAGGTCACAGTGTCAACAAAATACCCCAACATATTTATATCCTTCTCTCCAAAAGCCTTTGGGTTCATATCAGATTCTGTTAATTGCACATCTTTCCACTTTTCCTCGAAAAGAGTATCAGATATAGTCGTTATTGGGGCACCTGAATCAGCAGTAAATTTCAGTTCAACCTCCCCAATCTTGACATCACTAATTGGACCCTTTATCTTTCCATCTTCCATTTCTATGTACAAAACAATATTCGCACACATTTCCTCATCGAAATTTCCTAATGTATTTATGCCCGTGCTATTACTAATTCTTTTGGTCTTACATAAGGTTGAATAATGACCATACCTCTTGCATTTAATACATTTCTTCCCTGCTGCAGGGCAATTTTTAAAATCTGCTAGGTGGTCACTTGATCCACATCTAAAACAGCATAACTGCTTACCTCCCACCTTTCTTTCATTCACATTTCTTTCATATGTCTTACCATCACCCTTCTTCTTCTCCTGTAAATAAAACACATTAGTATTATTTCCTGTTGAAGACAGTTCTTTAGTGGAAGTCAGAGATCTCTCAATACCTCTAGCAATATCTATGACCTCCTGCAAGGTTGGTCTTTTGCATGCCAACAGTCTTTCCTGCACCTTCTTAGTATAACAGTAAAATACAATTTGATCCCTTATGTATACATCTGTCATTTCCTCATACTCGCATTCTACAGCCAAAACTCTTAGACATGCAACATAGTCTTCTACAGACTCTCCTTCTTGCTGTCTCCTTTGAGCAAACTTATGCCTGGCAACCATGATATTGTTCTCCTCATCAAATTGCCTCTCCAATCTTTTCAATGCTTCCTGATACTCATTCATAGGAATAAATGTTCCAGGTGGACTTTCATATTCGGGCAGGCTGTCAAAGATGTCCTGTCCTGCTTTACCTAATAGCCCAAACAACAAAGAACATTTCCTTTCAGCATCGAAAGCTTTTCCATCTATGGAAACGATGTAATTTTCGAAAGCCCTTACCCACTTTTTCCACTTCATGGTGGGTTTACCGGGCTCATCCAAGAAGCGAGGAGGAGCACATATATTATTGCATTCTGCCATGCTCTATTTTTTTTTTTTTTTGTTTCCTTTTACTGCCGGTTTTTCCACAAAAGTATTTATATTAAATTACAATTCCTTTCTTCCGATTTATCTTTAAAGCTTACTTGTGTTATTTCTCTCACTCTTTCACTCCTCGATATGTTTACTTTTGTGCGCGTGATTTCCTTCAAGTGCATTAACTGCTTTGCACTCATACGTTCGTTGTTCAAAACTACATAAAAGATGGCTGCACGCTGTTTACGTCGATGACGCGCTCAGTTTAAGCCACTCAGCGCGCTCCCGGCATGCTTCACGCGACTCAGCTGAGGTAACTGACTGACGCCTCAGCTGAGCGCTGTCACCGAAGCGCGCCAAACGCCTTTCAGTCAGGTTTCACACTGCGTCGCTGCCTGGCAAGATTCCTGTTGTCACAATAATCTCTGCACATCCCTTCTTTCGAATCAGGTTTAACACAGCGTCGCAGCCCGGCAAGATTTCCTGTTGCTATTTTAAACGCTGCACTTCCCTTCTTTGCACGTATTAAGTATATCAGAGTCTTCGAAGCTTCGATTTACGCGCTGCCGCTTCTTTTTACACTTCAAGTTCTCCTCAGTCAGCGCTCACCTTTTAATGCATAGTACTCACTCCGTGCCGCTATGTCATCCGTTTATTCCCCGCAATTATTTCATGGATCGAATCACGATCGTCAATCATCGGCCGGTCCTTCAATTACCTCCGCTGGCCCTTGTTGTGGAAAGACCCTCGTCGCCAATTGTAGCATACAACACACAGAAGATGAATGGTGTTGATAGTAATTAATTTATTAGAACAACAAGGGCCCGCAGTAGCAGGATGAACAACTAGCATGAAAGGAATCAGCTGTCATCTGTCACCCAGCTACCGGTGACGTCACCTAAATACATTCCCAACATTCTATGGTGATGCGGTATGACGCTGCATAACTGAAATGGAAAACATACTGCCTATGACAACACATCATAAACAGCATAACAGTACAACAAGCTCGAACGGCTGAATGGATTTGCACGAAACTTGGCAAAATTGTAGGGACTGTGACAGCACCGAGACAGCTCTGATTAAATCCACAGAGGAGATCCGGAAGGTGCTTGACGAAGGGGGCCAGGCTGTGCTGATTCTTTTAGACCTGTCAGCAGCCTTCGATACTGTCCACCATGCACTGTTGCTAGATCGGCTGGAAGGCTGCGGGGTCCGAGGCCAAGCACTCAAGCTCTTGGAGGCCTTTCTAACTGAGCGGGTACAAGTGGTGGCTATGGGGGAGTACGAATCAAGACCTTTCGAGCTCCCGGGGGGGGTCCCGCAGGGGTCCTCCCTAAGCCCCACTTTATTCAACATCTACGTAGCCGCTCTCGCCCCAGTAATCAGATCCTTCGGGTTCGAGTTAACATCATACGCCGATGACACCCAGATTGTGGTCTCGGTGCTCCCGGGGACTGAGAGGGAGGTGGCAGGCAGGTTTCAGGATTGCATGTCTGCAGTCAGCTCCTGGATGGCTAAAAGCTGTTTAAAGTTGAATTCATCAAAGACTGAGGTGATCATCTTTGGCCCAAGTACTAATCTTTGGAGCCCTAACTGGTGGCCCACGGATATGGGGTCTCCTCCTCTCCCTGTTTCAAAGGTGAAGAATTTGGGGGTCGTCATTGACAACCTTCTCACCTTCAAACCCCAAGTCAATGCGCTGAGTTCCTCAGTACATTACACTCTGAGAATTATCAGAAAGGTTCTACCCTACCTTCCTGAGGGCAGTAGAAAGACGGTGGTGACAGCCCTCGTTCTCTCACGCATCGACTATTGTAATAGCCTTTTTCTTGAGGCACAACAGGGGGTGCTCAACAAGCTTCAAGTTCTACAAAATGCGGCCGCCCGCTTGATTGGGGGATTGCCCAAGTTTTCCTCAGTCTCCAAGGAGTTGGATAAACTGCACTGGCTTCCGGTACGGAAGCGAATTAGGTTCAAGGCCCTCTGTATTGTCTTTAAGGCACTGCATGGCCTTGGCCCATTGTTCCTTCAAGATCTTTTTCAGTGGTACAGACCAGGTAGACAACTGAGGTCGGCCAGTCTTGGGCTGGTCAAGACCACTCGGATTAAGAGGGCACGCTGCGGTGGAAGGAGTTTTGTCAGGGGAGCTGCGATGGCGTGGAATTCCCTCCCTCTCTCCCTTAAACTTAATAAAAATCTCCTGGCATTCAGGAAAGATCTAAAGACATGGCTCTTCTCCCAATAAGTACCTAGATTTTTCGCTTCTCTGGAATTATCACTTCAGCGCCAGGACGCCGACTGGTATCAGTGCGCTTTATAAGTGTAAAAAATAAATAAATAAAATAAATAAATAAACTGTTAGCCCGATGTGCCTTTGCTAGGTCTCAATATATGTGCTCCAGTGGATTTTGAGTAATTTAGGTTCAAAAAAAGATATATATCTGGGCGGAGCCTAACCACACATCTGATCTGATTGACTGTCAGCACTTCATCCAAGAAGTGTTGGCAGCCATCTTGGGACCAATATACATGATAGCACCTCATTAAAAAGCATTGTAGTTAATAGAGGGTTTTAGGACTTTAGTTACATTATCAATCATTTGTTGATGGTACCATACTCGTTTTAGGAATTGTGGTGGGTTCTAAGGTGATTTTACCATGTGAAAAAACCTTCTGCTGTGATATCATGAATATTGTTTGAAAGAAAACTAATATCTCATGATTTTCCCACAGTGGTTTGGAAGGGGATCTATAAGCTAAACTGAAAGCATATTTTCTGTAAATTCACATTATCTTTCTCAGTCATGTGAAAATGAAGTCTGACATTCTCAGTAAAACATGTACATCCAACAAGGACAGAGACTGTCAGTTGATTCCTTTGTGTTCTACTGCAGCCTCCTAGAGTGTTCTAAAGAACAACTAGAGCGCTAACAGTCCTACTTATTACAAAGGTATGGCACACCTGAAGCCATCTTGATTGGAATAAAGTGGTAACTCTTAAAACATTTAATTTAAAAATAAACAACATGAGGGGGTATATTTTGCATTAGAAAGTATGATTAGTGCTGCAGAATGAAAAATTAGGGCACATTTTGAGTGACTTCTCAAATCCTTTTCTATTTCATTAAAACATTCTGACATGCAGTCTCCCAAAATGGCCACCAGAGACAAAAGAGCCCAAATGTAGCCCAAATATCACCCAGATGTAGCCCAAGTATAGCCCAATGACAGAATGTCCCAGAGTGTTCTAAAGAACAACTAGAGCGCTAACAGTCCTACTTATTACAAAGGTATAGCACACCTGGAGCCATCGTGATGGGAATAAAGTGGTAACTCTTAAAACATTTAATTTAAAAAGGAACAAAATGAGGGGGTATATTATGCAATAGAAGGTATTATTAGTGCTGCAGAAAGAAAAATTAGGGCACATTTTGAGTGACTTTTCAAATCCTCTTCTATTTCATTAAAAAATTCTGACATGCAGTCTCCCAAAATGGCCACCAGAGACAAAAGAGCCCAAATGTAGCCCAAATATCACCCAGATGTAGCCCAAGTATAGCCCAATGACAGAATGTCCCAGAGTGTTCTAAAGAACAACTAGAGCGCTAACAGTCCTACTTATTACAAAGGTATGGCACACCTGAAGCCATCTTGATTGGAATAAAGTGGTAACTCTTAAAACATTTAATTTAAAAAGGAACAAAATGAGGGGGTATATTTTGCCATATGAATTATGATTAGTGCTGCAGAAAGAAAAATTAGGGCACATTTTGAGTGACTTCTCAAACCCTCTTCAATTTCATTAAAAAATTCTGACATACAGTCTCCCAAGATGGCCACCAGAGACAAAAGAGCCTAAATGTAGCCCAAATATCACCCAGATGTACCCCAAGTATAGCCCAATGACAGAATGTCCCAGAGTGTTCTAAAGAACAACTAGAGCGCTAACAGTCTTACTTATGACAAAAGTATGGCACACCAGAAGCCATCTTGATTGGAATGAAGTGGTAAGTCTGAAAACACTCAATTTAAAAAGGAACAACATGAGGGGGTTAATTTTGCCATAGAAAGTATGATTAGTGCTTCAGAAAGAAAAATTAGGGATCATTTTGAGTGACTTCTCAAATCCTCCTATTTCATTAAAAAAATTCTGACATGCAGACTGAAACATGCACTTTGAATACCAGCAGCAGACGTCCCTGGTGAGCAGTAGCTTTACTACAGTGACCTAATGTGCAACTAGAGTGCTAACATTCAGAATTTATGGCAAATGTGTGACACATCTGAATGCCTTCTTGATGGAACCAAAGTAAACAAGCATTGAAAATGCAATAGATCTCGCCCTCGTTTAAGTTAAAGCCATTCTGTTTGTAATGAGGTGGCTTTTTAGCTTTGCTTTTATTAGTGTTTTTTCAACTTTCATGTAACTAATATTCATCTGTATGCATATAAGTATATGTATGCATGCATTTATGTTTGTATTTATATAGATATACAGATGATATATGTTTATATATGTATGTATATATATATATATTCACTGAAAAAACCATAGGCTATAGACCATATATAGTTAGGAATTAGCATTTACAAAACCTTGAGAATTCACTGAAAAAACCATAGGTTATAGACCATATATAGTTAGGAATTAGCATTTACAAAACCTTGAAAATTCACTGAAAAAACCATAGGTTATAGACCATATATAGTTAGGAATTCGCATTTACAAAACCTTATTTTACTCACACAAAACCATTGAAATTCCATATATAGTTAGTTGCACTAACTATATATCGCGCACCCGCAATCCACTGCTGATGATGTCACATATTACATCATTCATGACATGGTCAGTGACATCACTGATGACATCACTGATGACATCTCAAATGACATCACTGATGACATCACTGATGACAACATCCAGTGACTGTATGTTTCTGTAAAGTTAAAATATGTCTTACATATTGAAGAATGAGTGGATGTATAAGTGTCTGGATGAAGGATTTAGTAGGTGCATGACTGACTGTATGAGTGAGTGATTAAATGTGTCTCACTGAGTGCATGGGTTAGTGACTAAACTGTCTTAATTTGTGCATCATTATGTCTGTTGTTCTGTAAACTGTTGCATGTGTTGATAAGTAGCTATATGAGTAACTATATGGGTTATTGATTGGTTGCCCAAGTATTTGTATGGGAGACTGAGTGTGTGTGTGGGTGGCTGGGAGGTGTATGACTCTGTGCATAGATGTGTGAGCAGTTGATTCACTAGATGTATGGTTTCAAAAGTGCATGTGGAAACAGCTGTATGGGCGGTTGACTGTGTACATGAGTGTATTGGTGAGTGAATGGATATCTCAGTGCTACATGTCAAAGTAAGTACATATGTAAAACACAGTACATGTGAGAGTTGACATATATAAATAACTGTGCATAAGAGCCAGTGAATGTGTGAGTGGCTGTATGGATCATTGTGAACTTGTATCAGGGATTGTATAAGAGAGTAAATATGTGTTAGTATATGTTTGAATAAGTAAAGTTTGTATAACTGTATAGTTGAGGAAATGGAGGTGTGATTGATTCTTTGCATGACTGACTAGGTGTGTGAGTAACTCCATGGATGAGTGACAGTCTGTGAGTGTCTGTTTACACTGATTGTATCTAAGGTTATATTAGAGTCTGAAGAGGTTCATCGTATTATCACATGAATGATATCATCAGTGATGTGATCAGTAATGTCAAATGAGATATCATCAGTGATGTCATCAGTGATGTCATTTGAGATGTCATCAGTGATGTCATTTGAGATGTCATCAGTGATGTCATCAGTGATGTCACTGACCATGTCATGAATGATGTAATATGTGACATCATCAGCAGTGGATTGCGGGTGCGCGATATATAGTTAGTGCAACTAACTATATATGGAATTTCAATGGTTTTGTGTGAGTAAAATAAGGTTTTGTAAATGCGAATTCCTAACTATATATGGTCTATAACCTATGGTTTTTTCAGTGAATATATATATATATATATATATATATATATATATATATATATATATATATATTTATATATATATATATTACCTACTGGCGGTCACCAGTAGGTATATATAGTTAGGATTTTTCCTATGGGATTTCTGAAAATTCTATGTCGAATAACTTTGGCGTTTGTGGACGGAATTGGCTGAAATTTTCAGGAAAATGGCACATTTTGTTTCTGAGCAGTCCCTGAAAATTTGGGGGGTTTCGTCAAGGGGGGGCGAGAAAAAAGGGGGGTCCCAAAACGCGTTTTTCCCATTCATTTTTCCATAGGGCGGTTGGAATCACTTTTAGCTCGGCTGAATGGATTTGCATGAAACTTGGCAAAATTGTAGATTTGGTTTGCCCGACGTGCCTTTGCTATGTCTCAATATATGTGCTCCAGTGGATTTTGAGAAATTAACATTTTAAAAATCAGATATATCTGTGACAGCGTCCCGGTTAGCGCCCCGGTTCGCGTACCTGACGCGTAACGGAACTTCGCGAGGAGAAGCGGATTTGCTCCCCGGTGACTGTCAACATTCTAAACAGTCCGGAGCGGCCGCCATCTTGTGTCTCGGTAGGATCGAGATACAAGAGGTGGAAAAACAAAGTGGGAAATGAGCATAAGGGGGCAGAGTACATCCTCCCCGACCCCCTAGGTTTGATGAGGGGGCTTTAAAAGGGTCCCGCGGGTCAAAAAAAAAAATTATTATCGTTTTTTTTGCAGTGGGAGCGCTCGGTACGCGCACCGGGAAGCGGTCCGGGAAGCGTAATATTGGGAAAATGGGATGAAAGAATGTTCAAATATTGTATATTTATTGATTGTTCTTTTTTTATTTATTTTTCTATTTTTTTATTTAAGTACCAAGATGTAGGTACCAATGCAGAGTCTAAAAATAAAAATACCCCGTTTTCTTTGTAAAAATCTTGCATGTTGTTTCAGAAGTAATTGTGGTATATGGAATTCATAGCGTAGTCTGTCAGGAAAGCAGAAACACCATGGAGGCAGGAGATGATAAAGAGATGTTAAATACACTTTGGAGATAATATAGTGGAAGAAAGGAAGTAAGTATGAGCAAACTTACTATGTAACACAAAAAAGTTGCACAGTATATTTAAAGTCTGATTTTACATTATAATCAATTTGCTACTAGTTTACAAATACATATAAAAATGAATAATGTCTCAAACAATTTTTGAATTATTAAATAAAAATTTATTTTTCTGATTCGTTTTCAAAATTAAAAAGAACTTCTAATAATTCATTGTCAGATTTTTTTTCATTTTCAATTAGGAAATCTACTGATTCCACACATTGCAGAAGTTCAAAGTCCCGTGATTCATCATAGAATTCAGAGTCAATTTCTGTATATGTGTTGCTTCTTGCAACAATTTCCAAGTTAGTTTTGTTCTCTCCTTCCATTTTTGTGCTGTAAAACGAATTTTAAAAAAATATATCAGTACAGATAGGGCACTGTTGGGTTTAAGTACAGACAGGTAGTTTGTTTTTTTAAACAGTGATTTTATCTTTGGGCAGTGTATGGTATCAGACTGGAAGTAGAAATATAAAAAAAAGTATGTGATAAAGCCTGAGTTAATTCTAAATTATACAAGACAAGCCTAACTCCATCCATAACTAAAACAGAGAAGTCTATCTTATTCTATAACTATTACAGAGGGATAGTATATAACTTTCAGAAAATGTTTTCCTAATTAACTTAAAGTGCAGAACATACTTCAGTTTTTAAAATATCATCTTACCAATCAAAAAGAAGTTTAAGTTCTCAGTTGAAATGCACTTGATATGTACTTCAGGAAGTAGTAGTCGAAATGGCTGTGTTTCTCTCTCTTTCTTTATATATATTCAGGTACATAACCAATCAAATGTCATAAAATAATAGAAGATATTGAAAGTAGCATTTTGATTGGTTGTCAATTCTAACACTTCATAAGTGTTTTTGTTAGGTAATTTACCTCAGGATATTTAGTCAGGCTTACAGCATAATTTTCTCAATGGAATTCCATCAAATTTGGGTAAATGGTAGGGACTGCTATGTAGTAGGCCCTATTCCATATTTGATGAAAGTGTCTGTAGTAGTTTTTTTGTAAATTACTTTCCCACCTTTTTTTATCGAGCGCTTACCGGTGCGCTCCCCGGTACGCGAACCGGCAGCATTACGGGAGTCCTCCATTTTGTGTATCGGTAGAATTGAGACATAAGATGGAAGACAAACAATGTACGGAATGGGTAGAAGGGGGCACAGTGGACACTTTGTGACCCTCTAGGTTTTCTGAGGGGGGATTAGGATGCTGATATATGCAAAAATAAAAAAATTACATTTTTGAAAATTTCGCGGGGGGAGTACGCGCACCGGTAAGCGAACCGGGGAGCGTACTTTGGTGAAGAAAAAAAAATTAGAAAAAGATAAACGTTTTGAATGATCAGAGGTAGGGTTGCTCTGAAAAGAGCTATTGCGTTCTGTGGCTAATTTAGGTACCTACAAGTAGGTTCCAATGCACACTTTTAAATAAAGGACGAATATTCTATTCCCTTCATCGGAGAAGTGCACACCATCTCTTCTGTAGATGTGTTGAATGTTGGAACGCAAGTTATTGTTTTATATTAAACCCATTCCATAGTCTCTCATGTAAGCAGACACAGATTTATTCACATGTTTCTGTGCTTTCTCAAATTGTGGAAAAAATTGATTGGACCACTTACATTTTTGTCTTTAACATATATTAGAATATACCAAGGCAGTTTGGGGAAAAAGTGTCATTTAAAAGAAGAATACATTTTACAGCTTTTGATATTTGCTATTAAAAAACCATTGAAATTCACTGAAAAAAACATAGTTTATAGACCATATATAGTTAGGAATTAGCATTTACAAAACCTTGAAAATTCACTGAAAAAACCATAGGTTATAGACCATATATAGTTAGGGATTAGCATTTACAAAACCTGATTTTACTCACACAAAACCATTGAAATTCGCATATATAGTTAGTTGCACTAAATATATATCGCGCACCCGCAATCCACTGCTGAGGATGTCACATATTACATCACTCATGACATGGTCAGTGACATCACTCGCTCTTGCACATAAGGGTACGCGCGCGTACGGTACGCGTACCGTACGCGTACGGTGCGCGTACCGTACGCGTACGGTGCACTTACGGTGAGCGCATATAGATATATAATTTGCTCAAATTCAATTTTCTCAACAACTACTACAGGGATTTTCACGAAATATAGAAAAGGCACTACTGCATACCTGTCCCTACCATTTTTGCCAAGTTTGGTGTAATTCCGTTCAGCCGTTCAGGCTGTAGCCGTGTCTAAAGGTCCCATAGAAAATGCCATTTGAAACATTTCAAATTCAATTTTCTCAAGAACTACTGAAGGGATTTTCACCAAACATAGCAAAGGCACATCTGCATACCAGGCCCTACCATTTTGCCAAGTTTGGTGTAATTCCATTCAGCCGTTCGGGCTGTAGCCGTGTCTAAAGGTCCCTATGGAAATTAACATGGGGAAAACACGTTTTGGGACCCCCCTTTCAGCCCTCGCTTGACGAATCCCCCCGAAACTTTCAGGGAGAGAGCGGAGCGGAGCTTTCCAAAATTCTGGAAAATTACACACAGATTCCTCAATCAGCGCCAAACCTATTCCCAATAGAATGTTGAGCGCATATAGATGTATAATTTTCTCAAATCTATTTTCACAACAACTACTGGAGGGATTTTCACCAAATATAGAAAAGGCACTACTGTATACCTGTCCCTACCATTTTGCCGAGTTTGGTGTAATTCCGTTCAACCGTTCGGGCTGTAGCCGTGTCTAAAGGTCCCATAGAAAATGGTATTTGAAAAATTTCAAATTCAATTTTCTCAAGAACTACTGGAGGGATTTACACCAAACATACAAAAGGCACTGCTGCATACCAGTCCCTACCACTTTGCCAAATCTGTTGTAATTCCGTTCAGCCGTTCGAGCTGTAGCCTTGTCAGAATGTCCAGGTAAAAGGAAACAAACGTCCAGGTTCGTTGGACAGTTCAGGTAGTGTCTTGTTTTAGTGTGGGACTAACAGGTATCCCACTTACCCACCCTCTCAGATTTTATGCTCTATGTTAGAGGGGCATGTTTCTCATGAAAAAGGCAAAAGTACTAACCATGTAATCATAGAATCAGAAACCATTTAAAGAACAAAAATTTTTTTTTGATGTTATCAAGACAGAATTGTTAGGTGGGAAGACGTGAAAAACAGGGAGTCGGTTTGGTTATCTATACCAGGTTTTTGTTTCATACAACAATCAACAATCAACAAATGGACAAAGTCTTTGACACAATAGTTAGGTAAGTAAACGTTTGAGTAAGAACATATCACTACTTAGGTCTGGTAACAAAATACAAGTTTTATTCCACAATACAATGTTATAAAAAACAATTCATTAAAACCATTATACAATGTACATATTTGTCAGAGTGTTATTAAAATACACAGAATCAAAAGGTCCTTTTTGACCTTTTGATTCTGTGACCTTTTTATTGTATTTTAATAACACTCTGACAAATATGTACATATAGTTAGGATTTTTTTCCTATGGGATTTCTGAAAATTTTATGTCGAATAACTTTGGCGTTTGTGGACGGAATTGGCTGCAATTTTCAGGAAAATGGCACATTTTGTTTCTGAGCAGTACCTGTAAATTTGGGGGGGTTTCGTCAAGGGGGGAGGGAGAAAAAAGGGGGGTCCCAAAACACGTTTTTCCCATTCATTTTTCCATAGGGCGGTTGGAATCACTTTTAGCTCAGCTGAATGGATTTACATGAAACTTGGCAAAATTGTAGATTTGGTTTGCCCGACGTGCCTTTGCTATGTCTCAATATATGTGCTCCAGTGGATTTTGAGAAATTAACATTTCAAAAAACAGATATATATGTGACAGCGTCCCGGTTAGCGCCCCGGTTCGCGTACCTGACGCGTAACGGAACTTCGCGAGGAGAAGCGGATTGGCTCCCCGGTGACTGTCAACATTCTAAACAGTCCGGAGCGGCCGCCATCTTGTGTCTCGGTAGGATCGAGATACAAGAGGTGGAAAAAACAAAGTGGGAAATGAGCATAAGGGGGCAGAGTACATCCTCCCTGACCCCCTAGGTTTGATGAGGGGGCTTTAAAAGGGCCCCGTGGGTCAAAAAAAAAAAATATTATCTTTTTTTTTGCAGGGGGAGCGCTCGGTACGCGCACCGGGAAGCGGTCCGGGAAGCGTAATATTGGGAAAATGGGATGAAAGAATGTTCAAATATTGTATGTTTATTGATTGTTCTTTTTTTATTTTATTTTTTATTTTTTTTATTTAAGTACCAAGATGTAGGTACCAATGCAGAGTCTAAAAATAAAAATACACCGTTTTCTTTGTAAATATCTTGCATGTTGTTTCAGAAGTTATTGTGGTATATGGAATTCATAGCGTAGTCTGTCAGGAAAGCAGAAACACCATGGAGGCAGGAGATGATAAAGAGATGTTAAATACACTTTGGAGATAATATAGTGGAAGAAAGGAAGTAAATATGAGCAAACTTACTATGTAACACAAAAAAGTTGCACAGTATATTTAAAGTCTGATTTTACATTATAATCAATTTGCTACTAGTTTACAAATACATATAAAAATGAATAATGTCTCAAACAATTTTTGAATTATTAAATAAAAATTTATTTTTCTGATTCGTTTTCAAAATTAAAAAGAACTTCTAATAATTCATTGTCAGATTTTTTTTCATTTTCAATTAGGAAATCTACTGATTCCACACATTGCAGAAGTTCAAAGTCGCGTGATTCGTCATAGAATTCAGAGTCAATTTCTGTATCTGTGTTGCTTCTTGCAACAATTTCCAAGTTAGTTTTGTTCTCTCCTTCCATTTTTGTGCTGTAAAACGAATTTTAAAAAAATATATCAGTACAGATAGGGCACTGTTGGGTTTAAGTACAGACAGGCAGTTTGTTTTTTTAAACAGTGATTTTATCTTTGGGCAGTGTATGGTATCAGACTGGAAGTAGAAATATAAAAAAAGTATGTGATAAAGCCTAAGTTAGTTCTAAATTATACAAGACAAGCCTAACTCCATCCATAACTAAAACAGAGAAGTCTTTCTTATTCTATAACTATTACAGAGGGATAGTATATAACTATCAGAAAATGTTTTCCTAATTAACTTAAAGTGCAGAACATACTTCATTTTTTAAAATATCATCTTACCAATCAAAAAGAAGTTTAAGTTCTCAGTTGAAATGCACTTGATATGTACTTCAGGAAGTAGTGGTCAAAATGGCTGTGTTTCTCTCTCTTTCTTTATATAAATTCAGGTACATAACCAATCAAATGTCATAAAATAATAGAAGATATTGAAAGTAGCATTTTGATTGGTTGTCAATTCTAACACTTCATAAGTGTTTTTGTTAGGTAATTTACCTCAGGATATTTAGTCAGGCTTACAGCATAATTTTCTCAATGGAATTCCATCAAATTTGAGTAAATGGTAGGGACTGCTATGTAGTAGGCCCTATTCTATATTTGATGAAAGTGTCTGTAGTAGTTTTTTTGTAAATTACTTTCCCACCTTTTTTTAACGAGCGCTTACCGGTGCGCTCCCCGGTACGCGAACCGGCAGCGTTACGGGAGTCCTCCATTTTGTGTATCGGTAGAATTGAGACATAAGATGGAGGACAAACAATGTACGGAATGGGTAGAAGGGGGCACGGTGGACACTTTGTGACCCTCTAGGTTTTCTGAGGGGGGATTAGGACGCTGATATATGCAAAAATAAAAAAATTAAATTTTTGAAAATTTCGCGGGGGAGCACCCGGTACGCGCACCGGTAAGCTAACCGGGGAGCGTACTTTGGTGAAGAAAAAAAAATTAGAAAAAGATAAACGTTTTGAATGATTAGAGGTAGGGTAGCTCTGAAAAGAGCTATTGTGTTCTGTGGCTAATTTAGGTACCTACAAGTAGGTTCCAATGCACACTTTTAAATAAAGGACGAATATTCTATTCCCTTCATCGGAGAAGTGCACACCATCTCTTCTGTAGATGTGTTGAATGTTGGAACGCAAGTTATTGTTTTATATTAAACCCATTCCATAGTCTCTCATGTAAGCAGAAACAGATTTATTCACATGTTTCTGTGCTTTCTCAAATTGTGGAAAAAATTGATTGGACCACTTACATTTTTGTCTTTGACATATATTGGAATATACCAAGGCAGTTTGGGGAAAAAGTGTCATTTAAAAGAAGAATACATTTTACAGCTTTTGATATTTGCTATTAAAAAACCATTAAAATTCACTGAAAAAAACATAGTTTATAGACCATATATAGTTAGGAATTAGCATTTACAAAACCTTGAAAATTCACTGAAAAAACCATAGGTTATAGACCATATATAGTTAGGGATTAGCATTTACAAAACCTTATTTTACTCACACAAAACCATTGAAATTCGCATATATAGTTAGTTGCACTAACTATATATCGCGCACCCGCAATCCACTGCCGATGATGTCACATATTACATCATTCATGACATGGTCACTCCAAAACAGAAATTGTTGACAGCCATCTTGTGCCTCTGTACATCAGGGATGTCATTTGAGATGTCATCAGTGATGTCATGAGTGATGTCACTGACCATGTCATGAGTGATGTAATATGTGACGTCATCAGCAGTGCATTGCGGGCACACGAGTTATAGTTAGCTGAACTAACTATAACAGGGGAATTTCATAGGTTTTGTATGAGTAAAATGACCATCTAACTATAACTGGTGTGAAACCTAAGGTTTTTTCAATGAATATATATATATATATATATATATATTACCTACTGGCGGTCACCAGTAGGTAGTTATAGTTAGGACCTAGTTTCCATTGGATATCCGCGACATTCTATTTGGAATAACTTTGGCGCCCGTTGATAAATCTTTGCGAAATTCTTCAAGAAGATGGGGTGCTCCACTCTGCGCATATCCTGAAAGTTTTGGGGTGATTTGTCAAGTGGGGGCTGAGAAAAAATGGGGTGCCAAAACGTGTTATTCCCATGCAATTTTCCATAGGGACCTTTAAGTGCGGCTACAGCCCGAACTGCTGAACGAATTATACCAAATTTGGCAAAAAGGTAAAGTTTGGTTCACAGATCACACTTTTCATTAAATGGTGTAAATCTGTGCAGTAGTTCATGAGACAATCAAAAGTAAAGTCATAGATATGGACGAAGTACGGTATACGTATCGTCTGAGGACCCTGCGCGTACCCTTACGAGCACGAGCTGCATGCTAATTGGATGTCAGACTATCTGTCAACACTCCAAACCAGGAAGTGTTGGCAGCCATCTTGTGTCTCTGTAGAACCGAGGCACAAGAAAACTGAAAAACAAGTGCGCAAAAGAAGCAAAGGGGGCAGGGTAGAAACATCCTGACACCCAGGCCTTCTAAGTGGGTCCAACAAGGACCCCCAAGACCCCAAATTTGTTTTTGTTTTAAAAAAAAATTGCAGGATGCGCGTAGGATGCACGTATCGCGTGAACAAAAATTGAAGCCTATATTAATGCTAACTAGCCCCCGGGGGGGCCAAATCCCGGGGGCAATGTAAAAATAGTTGAATATGTGTGGAGGGGCTCACGGCCCCCCGCAGCCAATGTAAATGTGTGGGGGTCTGAAAGGCTCCCCTAAGCACCGGGGTCCACCACGTCCCCGGGGAACTAAATATTTAAACTAAGGGTGGATTATTATAAAAAAATGTGTCTTTAAAATTGTGATACGCATACGCAGCGTGGCGCTCAGCGTGACCTATGGTGTGTAGGCATTGGGTACGCGTATCGCACCACGTATGCTGCCTGATTTCTAAGGGGTCCCGTACGCGTATCCAAGCCAGAAAAAGAAAAATATTTTTCAGATATCTATCAGGCTTATGTATTTAGATGTTGGGTGGCTCTAAAAAGAGCCCTTCTGTTTATTGAGAGATTTTAGTACCTACAACTAAGTACTGATGCAGAGTCTAAAGTTCAAGAGGAAGACTCTGTTCCCTTCATGTGTAAAATGTACACCATCTCTCCTATAGATGCCCTGCATATTGAAACGCAGATTGTTGTGGTATATGGACCCCATTCTATAGTCTCAGAGAAAAACAGAAACAGATTTATTCACATGTTTCCTAGCTTTCTCAATCTATGGACAAAATTGATTGGGCCAGTTCCATTTCTACCTTTGGCATATGTTAGAATAGACAAAGGCAGTTTGGGGGAAAAGTGACATCAGTTCTCTAAAGGTGTCCTTCATAAGCATTTCCAGACCTACCCCAGTCATAATGCCTAAGTCATTGCCACCACAGTGCACAATTATGAGGTCAGGGTGTTGGAGATGCAAAAAGGATTTCACCAATGGCATCAATTGGTGTCACTTTAACCCTCTCTGTCCAATCCATTTAATGTCTACATTTGGTAAACCTAGGTCTCTGTGAATTCCTTTCTGTTCTGCGTACCTTTGGCTCCAGAAAATATAGCTGTGTTCCACGATCCACACTCTAAGCATCTTGAAGGGAGGACTGGATGCACTGAGATGGTCTCTGTAATTGAAGTGGCAGTTTGAAAACTAAGATGGTGGATAAGATACAGTTTTTAAAAGAAAGAAGAGTAATGATTGGCTGTTTGAAAACATTATAGACTAAAAACTAGGATGTTTTTTAAAAGCCTGATTCGCATTGGTTAACAAAAAGTGATAGAAAGGAATGTTACATAAGATAAGCTGGTATATTGAAAAGTCAAGTACACTTGCTGTTTTGATTAGAAACATTGTGCAATGAACTTTTGACCTGTGTACTCATGAAGTGTTTCTAAGGTAACTGGTAGAAGGCAGAATGTGGGTAGGGTTGAAAGCTATGTCAGTTGAAAAGGGTTCAAAAGTTCAAGCAATAGAAATGTGTGTTTGTTTTTAAATTATTGTGGGAAGAAATCTGATATATTATTTACATGTATATGTGTGTAGATTGAGTGTGTAGATTGAGAGGGAAAGTTTGCTATTTGCTATAGGACCTCCTGATCCCCTAGTCCTGCTCAGGGGGTCGCACAAGGACCCCCTTGACCCCCCAAATGTTATATATTTTTTTTAAAATCGCGGGATTTCCGTAGGCTACGCGTATCGCTTGAGCTAATTAGCCCCAGGGGTGTCAAATCACAGGGGCAATGTCAAAATAAAGTGTGGGGGGATCCAATCTCCCCTCACACTGTCCCGGGGACCACTACCCCCGGGGCAAAGTATGTTTGTAAATTGTAAATTGATACTTGTATAGCGCACTACTCACCCACAAGGGTCTCAAGGCGCTTGTACGAATACCGCTGTGGAATCCATCCTGGCTTTCCCTGTGAGACGTCCACTCCTGGGCACCCCCAAGGTGGAGGCCACGTATCCTTAGCGTTGTGGGGGCCGTTGTGGAGATTAAGCAAGCTATTGCCCAGAGTTGCAGAGTGGGACTCCATGATTGGAATAGGCACCGAGGCGAGAATTATCAGGTCAGTGGAATTTTGAGCCCAAGACCCGCTGAGGCGGGGAATTGAACCCTGGTCCCGGGCTAGACCTCTGCATCAGGGTCTGCCGCTCTAATCATTGAGCCACACTTCTCCACGTTTAATAGCGGGGGCATCAAGCCCTCCCGCTGCCCCAGGGACCGCCACCCCGGGGCTTTTAAAAAAAAATATGTGGGGGGGACTCACTGGCCTACCCTGCAGCCCCAGGGACTGCAACCCCCCAGGGCTTTAGTTGAATATGTGCGGGGGGCTCATGGCACTCTGCAGCAAATGTAAATGTGTGGGGGGGCTCTTAGGCCCCCCAGCCCTGGGGACCACCACCCCCCAGGGCTTTAAAACAATAATTGAGGGGGGCTCTGAGGCCCCCCCAGCCCTGGGAAAGGCCACCCTTGGTGCTTCTTGAAAGTGTGGGAAGGGGGCCACGTGGCAACCCTCTTGGCGCCCTCGATGGCCTGAGGGACCACCACCCCCCCCAGGGCTGGCTCCTGCAGTGTCCCAGGGGGCCCACCCTGTCATTGCAAACTGCTTTCATATTTGAATGAGAGAGCAGGTTAATGTGCTCTCTCTTCCAAATAGGAAAGCAGATTGCTTTTCCTCAGGGGGAGCAGCATGTTAGCTGCTTTCCCTGAGGAAAAGCAATGCTGGCTCCCGAAGGACGCGGGGAGCCGGCTGGGGCTCCCCCACGGTCCGCAACGTTTTAAATAAGCCCAGGGGAATGGGGTCCCCGGGGATAATAAAAATTAGTGATAGGGGCTTTTTTTACTGTAAAATTAGGGTGCACAACCAGCGTGGTGCTCAGCGCGACCTCTGGTGTTCACGCGTTGGGTAAGCGTATCTTACCGCGTATGCTACGAGATTTCTAATGCGTTCGGTACACATACCTAAGCAAGAAAAATTACATAAAAAAATATATTTTTCAGATATCTATCAAGCTTATGTGTGTAGATCTTGGTTGGTTCTAAAAAGAGTCTTTGTGTTTATTGGTACTTATAAGTAAGTACCTATGCAGAGTCTAAACTTGTTGAGGAGGAGTGTTTTACAGTGTGCTGAACCTTTGACCTCTGTGGTCAGTTGAGTTTTGCATGATCTGTTACTATGGTAACAGCAGAAAACAAATTGGGGGTAGGGTTCAAAGCTATGCCAGTTGGAAAGGGTTCAAATGTTCAACCAATAGAAATGTGTGTTTGCTTTTAAGCATGGGCGGAAAATCCGTTCTGCTCGGGGATTTTGCGGATTTTCGGTAAATTCGCAATCCGCGAGATTCGCGAATTTCCCGCAAAATCCGCGAGCGGAACGGTTTGGGTCAAAAGTTCAAGCTGACTTTTTGTAACTATTTTAGAATGGCGCCGGCAAGCTGCCAGAGCCTCTAAAATAGTTACAAAAGTCAGCTTCAACAGGAAGCACTAATAGATAATGTAAAGCAGGTGCTATAGTTGAAGCTCAAATTCAGTTACACAATCATTAATCACCCCAAACTTGGGGTGATTAATGACGGTGTAACTTAATTTGACCTTCAACTCAAGCACCTGCTTTACTTTATCTATTAGTGCTTCCTGTTGAAGCTGACCTATGGCTGAGGGCAGAAGGGCTTAAAGTGGGACAGAGGGCATGAGTTAGGCAGAGGGCAGAAGGGCACAGAAACCAGTGGGGCAGAGGGCAAAAGGGCACAAACAAGAGTGGGGCAGAGGGCAGAAAGGCACAAAAACAAGTGGTACAGAGGGCAGAAGGGCATAAAAAACGAGAGGGTGGCAGTGATGAACCAGGCAAAAAAAAACGCGAACACTCAAAGCGCCCCTCGAACGCGCAAAGTTCCCCGCGAACACCCGCAAACACGCAAAAATAAAAAATCCGCAAATTTGCACGAATTCGCGAATTTTGCGGATTATGAATTCGCAGATCCGCAAATTCGTGGATCGCGAATTTGCAAAATTCCCATACTTATTTGCTTTTGAATTAAAGTGGGAAGCAATTTGATTTGTTATTTACATGTATATATGAGTAGAATTAGAGGGAAAGTTTGCCATTTTCTGGTTTTGCTAAGAACAGTGAAGTACAGAGATTCTGTATAAGAATATCTGCTGTGTGATTGACATTCTTCTTAATCTACAAATTAATTTGAAAGGTGAGTTTTTAACTTGTAAGGGGATGTATGTGGTGCATTTTGTTTTTAATAAGAGTAATGTGTTTATCCTTCTAAAGTGCAAGGAGTAGTTTAGTTGTGTAGAATCACATTCTGAGTTTGTCTGCATTTGGATAACCATTGTGATAAAAGCATTTGGTAAGTTAATGTGTTTGGTGAGTCGGCTTTGAACAGTAAAGTGCAGTACTAAAAATGTCGAATATGTGCAGTCACTTTTCCAGTTCTAGAGTAGTTAATAGTGTTGCTTGTTTAGAATTAGACTTGTGTTTCAAATCTACAATTTCCCAGTCAATATACATATACTACTGCAATCTCTCTGGGGCAGATTTGTAAGCCTCATGTGCCTCTTTGTGCCCCCATTGTGTCACTTTTTTGGTGCAATGTTGGCACAAATAATGCAGCAAATTGCTTATATATTTGCAAAGTGAGTCAGGGTTGTGTACTGAAAAGTAGTGGTTATATACATGGAATGTGTGCAGTCACTGTACCGTTTGTAGACTAGTAAATGTGTTTTAGTAAAATGCAAGGTCTAATATTTTTTGTCTAGAATTACACTGTGAGTCTGTGTTTATTTAGGAATTATTCTGAGAGAAGCATTTTTGTACGTTTTGGGTTTGCAGACACATAACTGCTTAAAAATCTATCCTTTTTTCAAGTTTTGATAGAATTAGTAACCAGTTATTGCTTTTGTATTTGCAAAATGACTCATGGTTGTACAGTAAAATGCAGTATTTATATTTCTGGAATGTATGCAGTCATATTAGCCGTTCAAGAGTAATTAATAGTGTTGCTTGTCTAGAATCAGACTTGTGTTTCAAATCTACAATTCCCCAGTCACTATACATACACTGCTGTATACACTCGGGCAGATTTAGAAGCCCCTTGTGCCTCTTTGTTGTTCTATTGTGTCACTTTTTTGATGTAATGTTGGCGCCAATAATGAAGCAAATTGCTTATGTATTTGTAAAATTAATCAGGATTGTATGGTAAAATGCAGCAGTCATATATATAGAATGTGTTTAGTCACCTTACGGTTTCTAGACTAGTAAATGTGTTTTGGTAAAATGCAATGTCTAATATTTTTTGTCTAGAATCACACTGTACGTCTGTGCATTTAGGAATTATTTTGAGGTAAGTATTTTTGTACGTTTTGTGTTTACAGACACATAACTGCTAAAAAATCAACCTTTTTTTCAAGTTTTGATAGAATTAGAAACCAGTTAATGATTTTGTATTTGGAAAATTAGTTATAGTTGTACACTAAAATGCAGTATTTACATTTATGGAATGTGTGCAGTCATTTTAGCCCTTCCACAGTAATTAATAGTGTTGCTTGCCTAGAATCAGACTTGTATTTCAAATCTTCAATTCCCAGTCAATATACATACGATGCTGCAAACACTCTAGGGCAGATTTACAATGCCCTTGCGCCTCTTTGTGGTTGTATTGTGTCACTTTTTTGATGTAATTTTGGTGCAAATAGTGCAGCAAATTGCTTATGTATTTGGAAAATGAGTTAGGGTTGCACCCTAAAATGCAGTAGTTAGATATATAGTAGGACTTAGGACATGGACTGCTTCAAACCCCTATGCACTATGCATGCAGTCTTCTATCCACCTGCACACTTGTGTTTGACATCTTAATTTCCCCAGTCTGTATCTTTACACTTCCAGCAAACACTCTGTCACTGCTGTAGCACTGTTGTAGTGACCCGTTCAGTGGTATGTACTAATCATTCAGTGCGCTAAAACTCAAGCATTTATAGATTCACTCAGACACTCTCCTTACAGTACTGTAATTATTCACTCAGTACCCAAGTACTCATGTAGCGAAGTAGGCCTTAGGACATGGACTCCTTCAAACCCCGATGCACTATACATGCAGTCTTCTATCCACCTGCACACTTGTGTTTCACATCATTCAATTCCACAGTCTGTATCCTTACACTTCCAGCAAACACTCTATCACTGTTGTTGCACTGTTGTAGTGACCCATTCTGCAGTATGTACTAATCCATTTACTGCACTAAAACTTAAGCACTTATATATTCACTTAGACACTCTCCTTACATTACTCTAATCATTCAGTCAGTACCCAAGTACTCATGCAGCGAAGTAGGCCTTAGTACATGGACTGCTTCAAACCCCTATGTACTATACATGCAGGCTTCTATCCACTTGCACACTTGTCTTTCACATCTTCAATTCTCAACTGTGTATCCTAACACTTCCACCAAACACTCTGTCAGTGCTATTGCACTGTTGAAGTAAGTCATTCAGCAGTATGTGCTAATCCACTCACTCTGCTAAGACTCAAGCACTTATAAATTCACTCTGTTAGACCTGGCCTCCTTGGCGTGGTTTCCCCCTATCTTTTTGCCTCTACCTCCTGTATTTTTGATGCTGTGCTGGATTTCGTTTTTGCTGGGTAGATGCTTTGGACACTCTGCCACTGCTGATCAGTGTCAGAGTGTAAGTGCCCCCTTTGTAAATTGTTATTGTAATTGGCTATACCTGATTGGCGTATTTGTATCACCCAGAAGTCCCTAGTAAAGTGCACTGAGTGTGCCAGGGCTGGTGGTGTCAAATGCTACTAGTGGGCCTGCAGCACTGATTGTGCTACCCACATGAGTAGCCCTAAAATGGTGTCTCTGGCCTTCCACCGCAGTGCCTGTGTGCAGTCTGTGAACTGCCATGTCCTCCTGGTCAGTGTCCCCACTGACCTGGCCTAACCCTTCCCTTTCTGTGCACATTGGTCACCACTATGGAAGGCCCAAGGTACCCCTTTGGGCAGGGTGCAGTGTATGTGAAAGGTAGGGCATGTACTTGTGCTGGTGACATGCTCTGGTAGTGAATTATAGCCATTTTCGTTTTACACTGCTGTAAGGCTATCTTGCTCCATAGGCTATCATGGGGGATGCTGGATACAGTGGCTACCAGCATATCTTTCCATAGAAACAAGATAGGACATAACAGTCTGGTATCCCTGAACTCAGAATTTGATAACACATCTTTTAGGAAAGGTTGTTTTTAAATCCTGTGTTTGAGAACAGCACTTTTAGAAAGTAGCTGCTCTCTTGTCTGACCTTCATGTGTGCCTTGGCCTGTTTGTTATTTGATTGTCTGGTTTGAGAGTGACAGGGGCCAGGAGGCTGGCTGGGTCAGCCCTAGGCTGAATGACTGCATTCATTTGCAACTTGAGTGGTAGCAGGAGATAGCACCTGGGCCTGAATAAGGCTGTGCCTGTCTTCCACAATGCTGACTCCACCTCCTGCTGGGCGGCTGACGACCCTGCCCCTCACTCTGAAAGGAAAGGTGAAACCAGGAAAGACTAAAGAAGTGTGATTGGGACAATAGTCCAAAAATATAAGCATTAGGACGGTAGCTTTGTGAATGAAAATATCACAAGTGAATGAAAGGCACAAGGTTAGCGGTCATCTTACCTAACTCACAAGGCACGCAGGTATTGCCTTTTTTTCAAAAGTTGCTCTCAATGTGTTGGTCCAACCGCAAGTCTGCATCAAAATGTAAAAGAAATTCTTTTCCCCCCAGAGGGGTACCTGAGGGATCCTCCCCCCACCAAATCTTGGGGGGTTGGGGTATTGCTTCCCTAGGCCCTTTTCTTTTTTACTTCTTTTTACAAGATGGCTACCAACACTTTCTGGTTAAAGTGTTGACAGACAATCACATTTTTGTAGCATTCACAAGTCCACTGCAAGGACTCAAAAAGTACTGAATGTATTTGCACCAAATCATAAAAAGCATGCTTTCTGAACCAATATCCAGCTTTCTGCTAAATTTGGTGTAATTCAGTTCAGCAGTTCGGGCTGTAGTATATTGTAATTGTTTAGGGTATTGTAATTATTTTGTGATTGTTTTATGTATATAGTGCAGTGTAGGTGTTTACCTTTTTATTGTTATTGTAACAATAATACCTATACTTTCATTTTCAATATTTGTGTTGCCTTCAGTGTGTTTTATTGGGGTGCCAATATATAGGGGTCTATTAGGATGCGGGTGGATGGCCGCAGCCGGGTCGGTCGGAATTACTCCGGTCCGCCGTAGCGGAGATTGTGTCCGACCGCCATGTGTGCGGCGGTCCCGCCCATCCAATTATGATGGGCCCACCACTGCTGCAGTCAGATTCCAAACCATTAACATTGCAGTGGATGCTGCTGGCAGCGGAACCGCCGTATTACGGAAAAGTGCAAAAAACACAGTTGATGGACAGAATGCAGAACAATGTCTTACATTCACCCCAGTACAAAGATCTGGGCCTAAATCCATTGTTTTTTTGCACTCCACACCACCCCAGGTCAGACAATGGCTATATGCAAATCAGCCTTGACCCTGTGCCTCATGGGAACAGTCCAGCCCGAACTACCAAGCCATGTCTTTCCTAGACCGGAATCAAGCATCCAAGGGCCGGTTTCTGTCTATCAGCCTTCTTCAACCTGGATAGCTTGACTCCAGGGATGTGGAGAGCCTCGGACTCACGTCTGAGCATACCCAGCCCACTCGGAATGAAAATTGCTAAAAACACAGTCGATGGACAGAATGCAGAACAATGTCTTACATTCACCCCAGTACAAAGATCTGGGCTTAAATCCATCATTTTTTTGCACTCCACACCACCCTAGGTCAGACAATGGCTATATGCAAATCAGCCTTACTCAATGTTCAGAAATCCATGATTATTTTTTGTCTCAAACATTGAGGTCATGAATACAGGGCTCCTCCTGTACACATGTGTTAAGCAGGGATCAGAAGAGAAAGGGATTCTTCAGGAGAATCTAGACTCACGGAAACCCACAAAGGCTCCTTCATATTCATGTCGCCAGCTAGCTGCTCAATCATAATGTAGCAAAAAAGAACAACTGAATGCAGAACAATATCATACATTCACCCCAGTACAGGGATCTGGGCCTAAATCCATTGTTTCTTTGCTCACCATGCCATTCCAGTTTGGACCCAGCCATATGCAAATCAGTCTAGATTCTGCTCCCAATGGGAACAGTCCTGTCCCCTCCCTTCTCCTGCCCCCGTCACCACTCCTGCCCCCGTCACCTCTCCTGCCCCCGTCACCTCTCCTGCCCCCGTCACTTCTCCTGCCCCCGTCACTTCTCCTGCCCCCGTCACTTCTCCCGCCCACGTCTCTTCTCCTGCCCCGTCACTTTTCCTGTCCCATCACTTCTCCTGTCCCCTTCAATTCTCCTGTCCCGTCACTTCTCCTGTCCCGTCACTTTTCCTGTCCCGTCACTTCTCCTGTCCCGTCACTTCTCCTGTCCCGTCACTTCTCCTGTCCCTGTCCCGTCACTTCTCCTGTCCCCTCACTTCTCCTGTCCCGTCACTTCTACTTCTCCTGTCCCGTCAGTTCTCCTGTCCCGTCACTTCTCCTGTCCCGTCACTTCTCCTTCTCCTGGTCCCTTCACTTCTCCTTCTCCTGTCCCGTCACTTCTCCTTCTCCTTCTCCTGTCCCGTCACTTCTCCTGTCCCTTCACTTCTTCTGTCCCTTCACTTCTCCTGTCCCCGTCACTTCTCCTGTCCCATCACTTCTCCTGCCCCGTCACTTCTCCTGTCCCGTCACTTCTCCTGTCACTTCTCCTGTCCCGTTACTTCTCCTGTCACTTCTCCTTCTCCTGTCCCATCACTTTTCCTTCTCCTGTCCCTTCACTTTTACTGTCCCTTCACTTCTCCTGTCCCTTCACTTCTCCTGTCCCTTCACTTCTGCCCCGTTCACTGCTCCTGCCCCGTCACTTCTCCTTCTCCTGTCCCCGTCACTTCTCCTTCTCCTGTCCCTTCACTTCACTTCTCCTTCTCCTGTCCCTTCACTTCATTTCTCCTTCTCCTGTCCCTTCACTTCACTTCTCCTTCTCCTGTCCCGTCACTTCTCCTGTCCCCGTCACTTCTTCGAGTGGAGGATGGGCACATTTACTTATTTTGCTTGGTGTGCATCAGAGGTTTACTGCAAAATGGGGGGCATTCTAATTTTCTGACTACTCCCTTGGTTGGATGGAGCAGTGAAGGACGCTCTTTTAGGGAGTGCAAAGGACACTCTCATCATGTGCTGCTTGCCATTATAAGTGTAGTTCAAAGTTCAGGGCATTTTGATTTTCTGGCTTCTCCCCTGAGCAGAGCCTCACACCTTAAAGGCCACAGGATCGCAGAGGAGAGCTTAAGATCACGTTGTCCTCCAGTTAAAGGGGCCTGGCAGTTTAAAGGAAAACCCCGTTCTGTTTATCGACCTGTATTTCGAACAATCCCCAACAATAGGCATCCCACGATGTTCCCTTGTTCAATTACGTCTGCTGGGTGTTGAGACTAATGTAATATTCGCCGGATTTCCCCTTTAATACATCACGTACCGAGCAGCAAAACACACTTATAAAAACACAGCTTAGAGCACTAAGCAAAATATATATTCCATAAGATGCATTAGAAGAAGCAAGCACCTTCGGGCACGCCTTTGACAGCCACAAGTGTTTTTACAAGTATACTGTCTATAAAAATAGCTTGATCGAATGTAATGCTTTTCCTCACCTCCTCCGCCTCGTCGACGTCAGGGTTGTGTTTTCCAGACAGCATATTACACTGCCCACAGCGCACCTCTCACGCCCCAGCGGGATTGTTTTAAAGCTTTGATTACACATTTTTGGACCCATCTCGTATATTTTTTGCACAACGAACCATGACCTGCACCCAGATACCAGAGACACCTCATGCAGATCTCGCTGGCATATGCTAACGGCAGGCAGCGGGCGGGCGCATTGTCATTCCAAAGGAGATAATCAGCCTCAATCGGAATGACAATGGCCCGCCCTCGGTCTGTGCGAGCTCAGGGAGGGGCTGCTGCAGCCTCCAGAGTTCAACAGAGAAGTGGGAGCAGCCCCAGGAAGCTGAAAAAAAGTTATCGTTTTTAGTAGGACTATTCTCTCCGTCCTGGGATGCTTTTTTCAAAGAAAGAAGTAGGGGAACGGGCTGAAAATATTTTTAGAAGTAGGGGCACGCCGTGGCCACCAATCCCCCTCCACTTCTACCGCTGGGGTGAC